>NW_026612750.1:0-52338 GCF_029582105.1 Oenanthe melanoleuca | reverse complement strand
TGGATGCTGTAATTAAATACAGAAAACTTGCATTAAGTGCCCTGGTTTTGATTTAAAGCACAAAATGCTGCAAAACTTAAAGTTAGCAGGGCATAATCCTGCAGTGGCTGTGCTAGCAAACTTCTCCCATCACCAGTGCCAGCACTACACTCCCAGGCACTCTGTAACAGGGAGGGCACCTTTCTCAACTGGGAAGGCACAGAAATCCAGGAGCCAAGCACAGCCTGAAACCAAGGAGCACAAAGGCACTTGCAGTCACATCCTGCTTGGTCAGGGACACAGGAGAAGGACACAGAAGTGCCCTGTTCTTCTCAGTGGAAGGCAATTGGAAATCTGTGCTGACAAAGTGTTAGTTGTGAGCTTTTCCTGACTTACATCAAAACTCTTTTGAAACAGCTTCTGGTTTTTGCAATTTTTAACATTAAACTCCTTACTGGTCTTACAGAGATAACACCAGGAAACCCTCTGTAGTCTGGGGACAATCATGAGCTGACCAGCAAGCAATCCCTTCCCATTTCCACCCAGGATAGTCACAAAGCATTTGAAACAGAGTAAAAAATAAAGATGTTATTTGCAACAAGCATCCTGAGAAAACAGACAAAAAATTATAGGAAAGACACCTTTTTCCTCTCATCCTGGGCATTGTAAGATTCTCCTCACATTTTTTTTCCTACCCTGCTTTTTCTTACAAGGGAAAGAGAAACCTGGGTTCCTGTTTAAGAGCCAAGCACAGTCTGAAAACAAAACCTCACGTGACCAGCCTGCTTTTAACGTAATTACTAGTCCACAAACCACAGCCTGGGAGCTGCCAGCTTAGAGGATAATTAAATGTTGCACTAAAAAATTGAGAGCATTTATACCTGGCAGTAGTAGGACACAGGTAATCCATATGGGAGGAACATATAGGGAAGATGTGCACACCCATCTTTTGTCTGTTCATCCAAATGAGTGGGATTCAGTTCTCGAGCTGAGGCAGCACCTCTTGCCACACACTTGAGCCATAGAATCACAGAATGGTTTGGGTTGAAAGATCACCCAGTTCCAAGCCCCTGGCATGGACAGGGACACCTTCCACTACAGCAGCTTGTTCAGAGCTCCATCCAGCCTATATTTGTAGTTTTACTCTTTCATCTTCCAGGTGTAACAACACTAACAGTTTTCTGTTTCTCCAAGTTAAGTGATTGTTACAGTCCTTTGCAATTGGCACTTTGTTTGGTTTATGTAAACCTCTCCCAAAGGAGCAGGAAGAAGTTACTCTGTGCATTCTGACAGGATGCATCCCATAGCTTGCTCAGTTCACACTGACTGAAGGGGAAGTGGGGGTTGTGTTCAAGGTTACAATCAGCTCAGCTATGGAGTTTGTCCTCCACACCAATTTCAACCACGGTGGACTCTGCCAAAGCCAAATCAAAGCCACAGAATCATTAAAGTGGGAAAAGACCTCCACAATCATTCAGTCCAACCTTCAGCCAAACACCACCATTCCCACTAGCATAAGCTTAAGGCAAAGTGCCAAGTCTGCTTGGTTTCTGAACACTTCCAGGGATGGTTCACTCCACCACTTCCCTGGGCAGCCCATTCCAGTGTTTGCCTACTCTTTCAGGCAACAAGTTTTTCCTAATATCCAACCTGGACCTCTGCTGGCAGAACTTGAGTCTGGTTAATGTTGTTCAAAGGATGCAATGCCAGAGCCACCAGCACTGAGAGGAGAGCTGAGGAACAACAACCAGGGTGATGGATTTACAGAATCATTTGGTTTGGAAAAGACCTGTGAGATCACTGAGTCCAACCTTAGACCAATCACCACCCTGACAACCAGACCACAGTTGGCCACATCCAGTGGTTTCTTAAACACCTCCAAGAGTAGTGACTCCATCACATCCTCTGGGCAGCCCCTTCCACTGCCTGACCATCTTTTCAGTGAGGAATTCTTCCTGATGTCCAACCTGAACTGCACCCGGTCCAGCTTAATGCTGTTTCCTTTTGTCCTGTCACATGTCTGAGAGCAGAACCTGACCTCCAGCTGGCCACAGCCTCCTCTCAGGTGGCTGCAGAAAGCAACAAAGTTCCCCCGAGCTTCCTTTTCTCCAGGCTGAGCCTCCCCAGCTCCGTGCTCCAGACCCTTCCCCAGCTCTGTTCCTTTCTCTGGACATGCTCCACCACCCCAGTGTCCTTCCTGAACTGAGGAGCCCAAACCAGAACCCAGAATTTGAGATGCGACCTCACCCACGCCTAAGCGCGGGAGGTCGGTCACTGCCGTGGTCCTGCTGGAACTGAAAATGTCTATTCTCTGTGTTATTTATCACCGGTCACTATGGCTGATACAGCCCAGGATGCCTTGGCCTTCTCGGGCTCATGTTCAGCTGCTGCCGGGTCCTTTCTCTAGGGCACTTCCCAGGCACTCTTCCCGCAGATTTGGCGGTGCGCGGTCCCGCCAGGCTCCATCCGCCTCCCCCGCAGATGCAGCCGGGCTGTCCCGGAGGGAAACACCCCCGCTCCCGCCATCACCCGGGACGCAACTTTCCTCCTTGCCACTGCTGCCACATCTTGGGCCGCAGCCCGCAGGAGAGCCCAAGAGAGCGCCAGGCGCGGCCCCTCGGGGCACCGCGCGGCTCTCGCCCCGCACCGGCCCGGCCCGGCCCGCTCGCCCCGTGGGCCGGTCCCGCCTCACCTGCTTGTAGCGGGCGTACAGGTAGAGCAGCTGCTCCTTGCTGGCGGTGGACAGCAGCGAGGGGAGCCGCTCGGCCGCCTGCTCGAAGAGCGCGGGCAGGTCCCGGCCCGGCGGCGCCGCGCCCGTGGCCGCCGCCTCGGAGCCCGAGCTGAGCTCGCCGCCGCTCCCGCCCGCCGCCGACAGCGGGGGCGACGCCATGGCGGCCCGCGCCCGCCCCGGTCCGCCCGACAACGCGCTCCCCCGCCGCGCCTCGGTACGCGCGCCTGCACCGCCCGCGGGAAGCGCACGCCGCGTACGAGGGTTCCGGGCGGCCGCGGATCCGCGTGGCGGCGAGCGGAGACGTGACGTGGAATGACAGAATCGTTTAGGCTGGGAAAGACCCCCAAGATCATCGAGCCAGAACGTTTCCCCAGCAGCACCAACATGTTCGCCACTAAACCGTGTCCTTAGGTGCCACATCCACGCGTTTTTTGAGCGCTTACAGGGATGGCGCCTGCCCTGTCCAAAAGTCGGACAGCCCTCTCCATATAAAAACTTTCCTAATATCAACTCTAAACCTCCCCTGCGCAACTTGAGGCCGGTTCCTCTCATCCTGTCGCTTGTTACCTGGGAGAAGAGGCTGACACGGAGCTCATTCCACCCACCTGCCAGGAGGTTGTGGAGAGGCGAGATCCCCCTGAGCCCAGTGCCCAGCACGGGGGGATAAGTTAAGGCGGTGAATCTTAAAGCTCATCCAGCTCTGCTCCCCGCCACGGGCAGGGACACCTCCCACCGGACGAGGCTGCTCAAAGCTCCGTCCAACCTGGTCTCGAACACTTCCAGGGATGGGCACGCCGCAGCTTCTCAGGGCAATCCCTCCCGCGTCCCCCGCGGTCCCGTCCCGGTGCTGCCGCCGCCTCCTCGCCATCATCATCCTCCTCCTTGTCTTCCTCCCGGGACCACTGGAGGGCACTCGCAGGCCGCTCCGGGACCATCCCGGCGACCGTGGAGCGGGTGCCCGGGACACAGTGCCCGGTACCGGCCGGGATCCTCCCGGGACACAGTGCCCGGTACCGGCCGGGCTCCTCCCGGGACACAGTGCCCGGTGTCACCGGGATCCTCCCGGGACACAGTGTCCAGGATCAGCCGGGATCCTCCCGGGACAACAGTGCCCGGTACCGGCCGGGCTCCTCCCGGGACACAGTGCCCGGTGTCACCGGGATCCTTCCGGGACACAGTGCCCGGTGTCACCGGGATCCTCCCGGGACACAGTGTCCAGGATCAGCCGGGATCCTCCCGGGACACAGTGCCCGGTACCGGCCGGGATCCTCCCGGGGCACAGTGCCCGGTACCGGCCGGGATCCTCCCGGGGCACAGTGCCCGGTGTCACCGGGATCCTCCCGGGACACAGTGTCCGGGATCAGCCGGTATCCTCCCGGGGCACAGTGCCCGGTGTCACCGGGATCCTCCCGGGACACAGTGTCCGGTATCCTCCTGCCGGGATCCTCCCGGGACACGATGTTCAGGATCACCCGAGATGAAGCCGGTACACGGTGTCCAGGATGACCCGGGATGAAGCCGGTACACGGTGTTCGGGATCAGCCGGGCTCCTCCCGGCACACGGTGTCCGGGATCAGCCGGGATCCTCCCGAGACGGTGTCCGGGATCAGCAGGGCTCCTCCCGGGATGCGGTGCCGGGTTCCCAGGGGTGACCCTGCCCTGCCTTGCCCGGGGGTCCCGGCCAAGAGCCATCCCAAAGGCGGTTTATATTTATCCCGGTATCTGCTGCGGGCGGAAAGTTTCCCTCTCGCGGGCACAGCTGTCGAGTCCCATCTCCCTCCTCCCTCCTCCCCCGGCCGCGGCGAATGGCAGCCCCGAGTCACCCGGGGAGCCCTTGGCCACCCCCAGCCCCTTGCCCAGTCCTTGCTGTGGGGGCTGCGAGCTGGGGTCTCGGTTTTGGGGTCCCTGTGTCACCCCGAGGTGCTGGATGATGGATGAGGATGAAGGTGCTTCACACACATGTCCTGGTCTCTCCATGTGGTGTCTCCCAGCCACATCAGACTCAACTACAGAATAGAAAATATCCTGAGTTGGAAGAGACACATAAGGATCATTAAGTCCAAATCCAGGCCCTGCACAGTACAGCCCCAAGAGGCACAACATGTGCCTGAGTGTTGTCCAAATGTTTCTTGAGCTCTGTCAGCCTTGATGCTGTGACACTTCTCTGGGGAGCTGTTCTAGTGCCCAACCACCCTCTGGGTGAGGAACCTTTCTCTAATATCCAGCCTAACCCTGCTCTGACACAGCTCCATGCCATTCCCTCAGGGCCTGTCACTGTGATGCTCCAGCTTGCTGCCTTGGCTATTTTGGGGCTTTTTCCACCTCTAAGAAAAGCCTCTGACGCCCAGTGAAGCTGTGAAGAGAGTAAGAGGAAAAAAGCCAGCCTTTTCCATTCAGCAGCCTGTGAGCAATGCATGCACCCACTTTTCCATCCAGGGGCTTCCAGAGGAAAATGCAGGAACTATGGAAAAAAAACACATTCCATGACAGGCAGAAATAGTTTGGGTTTTTTGCTTTTACTCTCTTCACAGCCTCACTGGGTGTCAGAGGCTTTTCTTAAGTGGAGAAAAGCCCCAAAATAGCCAAGGCAGCAAGCTGGAGCATCACAGTGACAGGCCCTGAGGGAATGGCTTGGAGCTGTGTCAGGGGGGAGTTAGGCTGGATATTAGAGGAAGGTTCCTCACCCAGAGGGTGGTTGGGCACTGGAGCAGGCTCTCCAGGGAAGTGGTCACAGCATCAAGGCTGGCAGAGCTCAAGAAACATGTGGACAACACTCCTGGGGCTGTGCTGTGCAGGGCCAGGAGCTGGACTCGATGATCCTTGTGTGTCCCTTTCAACTCAGGATATTCTATGTTTCCATGATCCCTGAAGCACCTGGACATAGCCATGCAGGGCCACCAAGCCATGGCACTGTCCCTGAAGTGGGACGAGAGTAGGCACACCACAGCCCTCCATGAAAAAGGAGGGGATCTCTGCATCCCAGCTTGTCTGAGTGGGGCAGTGTGGCCCCATCCTCTGCTCAGTATCAGACTGGGGACAGATCCAGCTGTGCCAGAGCCAGGAGTGTGCTTGCAAGCACCCACTCTTCCCCCAGCTGCTTTCTATGGGGGCAAAGTGTACCCTGCTAGTCACAGCCTGTGTAGGGGGGGATGAATCCCTGGTTTGAACTAGGAAAAAGGCTGAACCAACTTGGCTCTGCCACCTGAAAATAAATAAATAAATAAAAATATATGTACAGACATACTGCTCAGCAGAGCCCGGCCCGACCCCGCAGGCAGCCGGGCGGGCTGGCAGCCTGGAACCCGCTTTGAAAAGCTCGGGAAAAGTACCGGCGGCAAATGAACTGGAGCGCACAGCTCCGGCGGGTCCCCATGGTGAGAGGAGCCTCCCGCCTCGCCGGGGTTCTTCTCCAGAGCACTTAGAGCTCCTACCAGCTCTCTTTCACTTTTTCCTTGCCTTTTTTTTAAAAAAAAGAGCGACTGCACGGAGGGTCTGATCCTTCCTCCCACCCCCTCACTCTGGCAGGCGTGGGAGCAGGTTTGATGCAAGGTGCCCGTGGAGGTTTGGGGAGCCTGGCGTGGAAACGCTGAGGATGGGGATGCTGGGCTCAGCCGTGCTGCTCCTGCTCTGCTGGATAATGTCTCTCTGGGAGAGAGCAGAATGGGAGCCCTTGTCTGGATGCACAGTGCAAACGTGAGGTGGTGCAGGGTTGGGAGAGCCCCCAGTCATCCCAGAATGAGCCAGGTCAAATTCAGCTCATTCCTCCAGCCCTGGGCTGCAGAGCACACAAAACCAAAAGCATTACAAGCACCAGGTGGTTAAAAAAAAAAATCATGCAGGGCCCTTGCATGGGCTGCGTGTGTGGGTCTGCCCCAGGTCCCAGGCTGGGACAGCAAACACACAATAACAGGCTGTGACCAGCAATGCCAAGCAGGGAAAAAATATCCCTGCATAATTATCACATCCATCCTGCTGGGCAGCCTGGAGGCCTGTCATTGTCCCTGTGCAGAGGGCAGAGGCCACCACACACCCCAAGCCTCTGCCAACATCTGAAGGGATCCCTGTGAGCTAAGCTGTGATCACTTTGGGGTTTTTCCCACAACAAAAGGAGAAGGCGGCAGTTAAGAGCTGGTTAATTTGTAGATGTATCTTTTGCTGTGGGAGACACCTGCCTTTGGAGGAGGAGCAGGCTGGGATGTGTGTGGCTCCCGAGGGTGAGTGGCACGGGCAGCCAGTGGCACAGCCCACAGCACACCTCAGCCTGGAATGTCACCCCTGCTGTGGGCAGAGCCACTCCTCTGGTTGATAAATGTCCCCTCCCGGCCCCTGAGCTCCTCCAGGCTACCCATTGCATCTCTTCTCATCCTGCTGCTCTCCTTTTCTTTGTCCCCCTCATCACATTTTGGGAGATTTGGTCCCTGCACCAATGTCCCAGGGGGAGAACCCTCCTCTCCATCGTGCCTCCCACCATCCCCCTGCCAGGGCACAGGAGGGACCAAGAGAGACTCACTTCTGACTGAGCCTCTGCCAAGCATCCCTGTAGGGCACCACCAAGCCCTGTGACAGCCAAGCAGCCCCATGCCTTGCCTACATATGGAGCCTGAGCTGCGTGGGTGGCAGCTGCCTGCCAAAGCCATTTCTTGGCAGAACACGAGGTTAAGAGCTGAGAACTCTTTCCCTGGCCTCCAGGATGACAGAGTCCTCACTGTAAGAACCCAAGCTGTTCTGTTTTGGGCAGGCAGCACTCTGGGGCGATGCTTTGAGCTCCATGCTTTACTCCACCTTCTCTTCCATGCTGCTACCACCTCTTGTATCTACTCTGTGTCCTGCACCCAGAGGTTCTTTTCCTGCCCTGGTGGCTCCCCAAATTCCACAGGGCTGGTGCAGAAAGCAGACCCCAGAGCACAGAGCTCTGCATTGAGCAGAGTCACCCTCATTCCCTGCCTGGAGCACAAGAGCACTGGTGTGGGGCTCAGGCTCATCAGGCAGTGATAGGGCACAGTGTGCCCGTGATTTCCATAAGGAATATTGGTTTTTTACATGTACTGCCACACATGTGACAGCACCTGGCTTGCCTTCACCCTGCAGTGGGAGAGAGAGGAGGGGAGACAACCACTGAGTGCTGTCCCTCTCCTCTGCATGCTGACTGCTTTAGCAGAGACACAAAACCCCTGCTCCTTCTTCCCCCTGTGTGTTCCCTCTTGGCAAGGCACAGCAAATGCACACCCTGCTCAGTATTTTTGGGAACAAATACCTGCTGTAGCATCCAGGACCCCAGAATGTGGCTGCAAGAGCTGTGCCCCCCTGTTCCTGATTTCTATGAAATGGAAATGGAGTCGCAGGCAACAGGAAACTAAAATTCAGTACTGGCTATGGAAGAAGTTAAACAAAGAACTGAGGTCTCTGCCCTGGCATTAGCCAGGCCCCCCCTCTCATACATCACCTCCAAGGAGTTTGGCTCCGTTGCACATTTTCTTTGCATTTGTTAAAGCAGCAGGGCCATTTGTTTGTGTATAATAAAGGGAGTCTGGGAGAAAAAATGTGTAATTAGCACATCCATCATATAGGTTTTCTTAGATATCAATAAAACATTGATCCCCTCCTTCCATAAATTCCTGTGCTGTGCTGAATACAAATCAGTAGGAATGCATAACCCCCTCAGACGTGCATAAATCTGCCTTCTCCTGGCATATCATTAAACCTCTTAAACACTGATGGAAAAACTCCTCTGGCAGGTGCTGAGCACTGATCCCCAAGTGTGCCTGAAGCCCTGCTGGGCTGGCATCAGCACCAGCGTGGTTGCAACACAGAAAGTGGCCAGAGGTTCAAAGGCTGCAGCTGAAGCTGTGCAAATAGTGAATCTCTCAGTGGAGAGAGATATCTCAGCACTAAGTCTTTTTGGTTTGGGGCAGCCAAATGAAATGTTGTGTATATTCTTTTTTTAAATGGAAATGAATAGGAGAAATTTGGTTTGGTTGACCTGGAATGTTTTGTGTGAAGCAAACACAAAAAACTTTCTTTTTGTTTTGTTTTTCAGCCTCCTGTTCCTTCTATCCTATTTCTCATCTTCTTTTTTTTATTTTTTTTTTTTTTTTTTTTTTTTTTTTTTTTCAGTAGGAAAGTGTGGCTGTTTGACCCAGAGAAAAGGAGGTTCAGGAGAGACCTTATAGCCCTCTACAACTGCCTGAGAGGAGGTTGTGGCCAGGTGGAGATCTGCTCCCAGGTTGCAAGAGACAGGATGAGAGGAAATGGCCTCAAGCTGTACTAGGAGAGGTTCAGGTTAGGTATTAGGAAAAATTTCTTCAGGAAAAAGGTTGGAAATGCTGTGGATGTGGTGGGGTCACCACACAACAACCACAGCAAAGCCCTTAGCTATGAAACAAGCCCCACAGTATTATTCACTGAAAAGAACAAAAGAAAAAGTCACTTCTTATGTGTGGGGTTTTTCACCAGGACAATGATAAAATTTAGCTCAATTTGGATGTTTCAGTTCCCCAGAAACTGTGTGGAGAAGACAGAGCTGAGGTGTTCAGCAGGAAAGCCCAGCTGAGTTTGGGCTGCCACCTCCACACTACCCTGCCTCTTACCAGCTCCACTCGGATCACATGGAGTGAGCAATGGCTTTATTTGTCACTTCCCTGTCACTGCAAGACTATGGGTGTTCCTCATTTTCCTCTCCATCTCCCCAGGCAGGGTTCCCTGCATCCCTCTGGTACCCAGCTCTCAAGTTCCCTGGCAGCTCAGTGGCCACTGTGGCTGCTGGCCCTGCAGTGCTGACCTGCCTGGAGCACTCCAAACACCCTCCAGGCAGGAGATCCAGTCTGTGGTGTCGGAAAGAAGTGCCAGCAGTGATCCTGCACTCCACCTATGGCCCTTGGGCTTATCCAGGGCCACTAGGAGGGTTTCTCCCCAGTGAGTGTTTGGACCTGTTGTTCATCCCTGTAGAGCCCCTGGATAATCCCCTGTCCTGCCCATGGAGATGAACACCAGCTGTGAGCTCTCCTTACATCCTGTATCCCTTCCCAAACCCTCCTTACTGGGGGTTACCCCTCATCCTACATTTTTCCCTGGAACCCTCCCTGAGCACTGTGGGTGACTGGGTCCACTGGAGCAGGGATGCATCTCTGGGAAAGCTGCTTCTGTTGCTGGCTCCACTCTCCCCCAGAGTGCAGAGATGGAAGGGAGTGCCTGTAATTGCAGCTGTCAGGAGTAACAATCACAGTGCTGCTGTTATAAATGGCTCCAGCCTGACTTTTACTTACAGATTTCCCTCACGTGGTGCCACGAGTCTTGCAGAGACATGCAAGATAAAATCTGCACCACAGAAAAGCAATTGCACCTTCCAGCTCTGTGGAGGGGGATTTATTACCAGTTTTGGCTGTAAAATAGAGCAGGCATGGCTCAAGCTGCAGGCCAGCATGTCCTGGTGGGGCAGGCTGGGGTCGTCCAGGGGTGGGGGACACCCAGTGTCCCCTCCATGTCACCCTGCAGGGGCTGAGCCCAGGATCAGAGCCCCTGTGCATTCAGGGGTCCCTGTTAGCAAGGGAAGGGTTTTAGGCTCATTCCTGCCAGACTTGTAAAAACCATGATGATATGTGGAGACAGAGAGGATCTGCAGCACGTGGGGGTCTCAGGCTGGGAGGGTCACCCTTGCCAAATCTGCTGGCATTGCCTGGAGGCACTGAGAAGTGCCAGGGGGTTCCACATATGTGTGGCTGTTTCCAGGGCTAATTTCTGTGGTGAGGACAAAGCCAGGCTGTGCCTGAGCCACAGCTGCCATCAGAGATCAGAGATGTTCTGCTCCCAGCAGGGCACAGAGGTCCAGGCGTGACTCAATCCAGAGCTGGGATGGGAATCCACCTGATGTGCTGCCCCTGCTCTCTGCTCTGGTCACACAAGGGCCTCTGGGACACATCCCCACTTGCTTTAAATGATTCTTTCTGACCTGACATCCGTCCTGAGGCTGCAGGACCTGGAGCTGTGTGTTATGGTAGCTGTGGATGGCTCACACTCAGCCTGGTGCATAAGGGAATTACTTGGAGATATGTGATTCCTTCCCCAGGCCAAATGAGACACTCCAGGGAGGAACAGCCAACCTAATGCTGTCCCAGCAGACTGGAGCACAATGTCTGGCACCTGCAACCCACTGGGGACATCAGCAGGAGCTGACACCCTTAGGATGCTCACGACTCAGGGCTCAGGCTAGGCAGGGTCAAGCCAGGTTTGGCAGGAACAGCTGTTCTTTTCCTAAAACCGCTGGATTATTAAGGTTGGAAAAACCTCTAGTATCATTGAGTCCAACTGCCTTGTTCACCACTGAACATGTCCCTAAGCATTGCATTCACACTTTTTTTTTTAACACTTCCATGGACCTTGATTCTGTCACTGCCCTGGGAAGCCTGTTCCAGTGCTTGACCACTGTTTCAGTGAAGAAATTTTTCCTAATAGCCAATCTAAACCTCCTCTGGAGCAACCTGAGGCCGTTTCCTCCAGTCCTGTCACATGGGAGAAGAGATTTACACCCACCTGGCTATAACCTCTGACCACAGCCCTTGCAAATAGGAAGCCTGTGGCCTTTTGTGCACATTGATAAGGTCCAGAGGTTGTTAAAAAACCCACAGAGCTATGTCAGGATTTCCAAAAACTCCTAGGAAGTCCAGCCAGCTTCAGAGGTCTCTGCCATAGCTATTACCACACACCTCAAGCTTGCTGGCACTCAGCTTTTTGTTGCCACACGCTGGATAAGGGACACAAATTTAGTGCAGAGAATTGCAGCGACACGTCCTCCAGCAGGCAGCTACACCAGCTCACAGTGTCACACATGGGCATGGGCTGTTCTTCCACTCAGGTGGCATGACCCCATTCATTGTCTGTGTCACAGGGATGGCACAGGAAAGAGGGGCTCCCCCAGCTTTTTAATGGTGCTTGTGGCAGCTTGGTGCCTGCAGCATCTGAGAAGTGCCAGTGTCTCATGTTTCCAGCACAGCCTGCTGTGACTGGTGTGATGGTGGCATTGCCTGTGTGACCCAGCAGCAGCAGCAGCTCCATGGATGCTGTTTCTTGTCCCAGATCACCTCCCTTCCTGCTGTTTGGTGGGTGCTGCCCTGTTTCCTTCCCTCCCCTCATGTGGTGTATTCCCCTGGGAAGGGGCCAGCAGTGAGGATGGCGATGGGGAGGCAGGGGCGTGTTTAACAAGGCAAGTGAGGTTGGGGTAAACAGGCCAGGAACAGTCCCAAGGCCACCTGGCACTTTACCAGCCCCTGTCCCCTGGAAAACATCCCAAAGGGATAAGAGTCTGTGCTGCCCCAGAGCAATCCTATGGACGTGGTGAGGGGCAGTGGGGTCAGGCTCCCTTCAGCTTCAGGAGGGGGATTTAGCAGTGGTGCTGGATCCTGGGGCTGGATCAGGGAGGTTGGAAGCACTTCCCAGGCTCTCCTGGAAGCAGCTCAGGCAGCTCTGGGGCTTGGAGAAAGCAGCTCTTATTTCTTCTCTAATTTTAGACCTTTTCAGGGTGTTCAGTTTTCTTAACCACTGGTCAGCTTCTGTCTTCTCACACAAAGCAAGCGTGCATAAATTAAACCAGGCACAGACATATATGTGGATTGGAAACCATCCAGGAGCAATCACTTACACACCAGGGAAGGGCGTGAAACCCCCCATCTGCTCCCAGACTGAGGCAGCACAGCGAGTCCCCAGCCCAGCCAGCACTGGCACAGCTCCCAGGGGCTCATCCCTCCGTGGCACTGGGGCATGCTGCACTCCTGGGAGCCACATGGTAGGGGCACTGAACCACCTGGGCAGATGGGTTATTTCAGATTCCATGGCTGGGTTTCCAGGCAGGATGCTGCTGTGACCTCAGCAAAGCGGAGGGGACGTGTGTGAGCCTCGAGGAGCTGCTGCCTGCTCCTGGCTGTGAGTCAGCCCAGGAAAGGTCACCCAGTGCAGAGGCAGCTCTGCTCCCAGCACAGGGCACACTCCTGGAAAAATGGAGCTGCTTCTTTCCCCCTGTGTCTGCATCCCTGAGTGTCTCAGCAGCAACCAAACCTACAGATGGGCTTCCAGTCAGGGCGATGTCACTGTCTGACATTGGAACTTTTAATGTCAGGTGTGTGGACACTGAGTGAGAGATGTATGGAAAAAATCCTGCCCTGAGAAGTGCAGTGTGCTCAGCTCAGCAGGGCATGGTTACTGCTCACAGACCCACATCTGCATGAGCTGCCCCATCCCTGTTGGGAATTTCGAGTCCTAAATCTGTGATGGACTCAAGTCCAGCAGATCAAATTCAGGCAGTGGGTAAATTCACCCTGCTGCATCCAAGCAGTGGGAGACACAGCCCCTCCTGGCAGGTCTCATCCTGAAACAGGGATGAAAGCATCATCTTACCCACCTTGAAAAATCTGCAGGAGCTGCCAGGGCAGTGTGTGGATGAGGATGGATGGGTACCAACATCACTGCCACTGGAATCGGATCAACCCACTGCTTTATTATGTCCTGGAAGCCACTGCTCCTCCTGGCTTAAAAGAACTTTCTGTGAGCAGCTAACCTGGCTGTATAAACACCCTGACACCTCCCAGTGGATTGGGCTGCTCCCAGTCTGACCTTGTGCACTGCCTCTTCCCTGGGGTCTGGGACCCCCAGCTCCTGATGCTCATCATCACACCCTCATCCCCTGCCAGCAGGGAGACAAAATACGAGAAAAATCAATAGCTCCAGCTCAGGCTGCCAGAGGATTTGTGCATTTTTGCACTGGGCAATCTGATGAATCGACCCCATTCCTCAAGACTGCCATTGATGGAGCTGCTAATGGGAGGGCTTGGGGCTGGCCAGCGGGTGGGGGGGTGTCCGAGCCCAGGGCTGATGCTCTATTGATCCTGGAAGTCAGGGCAGCATCTCTCTGTGTGATTTACTCAATCCCCTCATTGTTCCACATCAAGCTTGCTTTCACTTCTGTATTTATTTATTCCCTGTCTTCCTTTCCAAGCAGTGGCAGTGAAGCCTCTGGGTCGTCTCTCTGGAGTGGGAATCCCCAGATGGGCAGGGCAGGGCAGTAAAGGATGAAAGGAGCAGCCTTTGCCCCTCCTCATGCCTCTACTGCCTCTGCACCAAGGTTGGGATGTGCTGCTACTCCCAAAACCCTGAGATTGGGCATTATTTCTTCCCCTTTTAGTGGAGAGTTGATTTATCTCCCCAGATCCTGCTGAGGTTGAACAACAAGGGAATTTAGTAAATCACACACAGCCCCCTGCCCCCATGGTCCAGGCTCAGCAAATCCTGCTCTGCCCATGGGGCCAGGGAAGATTGTGCTCCTAAAGCATTTTCCTCCTTGCCAAACTGAGCCCCTAAATATTCAGGCATCTTAAAATCTTTTGGCACAGGGAGGAGGTGGGAGGAGGTCCATGGGTTTCTTGTATTGTCTCCTGCAATGGAAAACCTTCCTCTTTTTGATTTTATGAATGCCAGTAAAGCAAATTTTCCCTCTACAAGACTCTTTTTTCTAAAGCCTTTTTTAAAGACTTCTTTTCCCCAGCGATGCAGGAGCTTTAAAAGTATAATTATATACTTTAAAAAAATCCCACCATGCTATTTATAAATTATTCTATATGCTCCCAACAAAGCAAGTGCCAGACTGCACTGGCGGAAAGCCCACTCCAGCTTCTCCTTACTTGGTTTCAAAATGCAAATAACATTGCTTCTATGATTTTTTTTCCAAACTACAACAGCATGGGGGAAATCACAATGCAATCCTGGAAAAAAGAGAGAGAGATGAGGGAAATGTGGTAACCTGGTGCAATGGAGGTATGGGGAGTGAAATCCAGAGCTAAGGCACAGAGACTGGGATCCAAACTTGAGCTGTGGGGTCTGAGATCCAGACCCAAGACTAGGATATTTTGGGACCAGCATCCCTCCTCAGTGTTGCCTGGATTTCCCTTGCCCGTGGGGAAATCCACTCCACCCAGCCTTGGGCAGAAGGCAGTAGAGGCAGGCAATGGTGGTGGCCTTTTCTCTTTCATTTAAGGCTTCTCCTTTCCCTCTCTCCCTTCCTGCATTCCTCCCCCACGCCTGGATATGCAGAGCTGAGAGTTTTGAAACCTTTAGAGGAGTTGGAAAGCCGCAGGTCCCAGCAGAGCAGTGAAACTCTAGGATGCTAAGTGCGGTCCCAAAGGGTGTCTGATAACGGGAGGCAGGGATATGCCAATCAGATATTTGAAAGGAAGTGTTTCTATGCGGGGAAATGGTGAGCAAAGAACCGAGTCTCTGCTCTGCTTCTCCTGTTACCATCTGTCTTCGTTTAATGATAAAAAATTAGCATTTATTGACACAAAATAAATAAAAAGAAAGGGGGGGGGAATCACCGTTTACTTTTCATCACGAAATTTGCCAGCTGTCGTATCAGAAGACATTAATTTATTATACATCCCAGTACGCATTCCAGGCAATGCCTCCTGCAAATAACAAAGAGAATATTTATTTTTTAATCCCCTTTCCTGCCCCCCGCAGCAAGTTATCTCTGGGAGCCGACAGCATTCAGAGGGTCGGGGCTATAACATCCCAGCCCCGTCGGATCGCGGCGGGAGCAGCGAGCAGGCTCGGCTCCCGGGCGATGCTATCGGGACAGCCACGCCTGCCAAGGTGAGGCTTTGCAAAGCCGGTGACCTGAGAAATGTAATGCGGGCTGTGACACCGCGGCGGGCTCGTGGCGGGGTCACCCCGGCCAGGCTCGCTGAGCGCCAGGTTTCGCACGAAGGGCACTAGAGCTCCGCTCGATAAAGGGTTTGCTGCAAACATAATTAAGAGATGGTATCAGCGAGCGCCGCTGTGGCTGCCAGGCGAACCTCAGCCCTCGCAAATCACGGATCCCCGGGCTGCCACAGGACCCCCGTAAATCTCCGCAGCAAACGAGCTCTGCGGGCGTCAGGGGCAGCCGAGCTCCAGCAGCGGGGATGGGATTGGCGCTGAGAGGGTGGGGGAAAGCTGAAAACTGCCACCTGAACCTCTGCCAAAGGTTGGGAGGCTTGAAGGAAACCAAAATTAATCCCAAGTGCTACAAATCCCCAAAACCAAGGAATTGGGGAGGGGCAGGGTTAGGGCCACTGAGAATCCTTGGGGTAACCAAGGGTTGCAGCCCCATTCTGAGCAGCTCCAGTTTGGTCTCTCAGGCCATACCCAGAGGGAACCAAATCCCCAGCCCCAGGGATGTCTATGCCCTGTGCAGGTGGGTTTGCTCCAAGAGCTGCCCTGGAGTGCCAGCTCCCCCTGTCCCAGCTCGGATGTGCAGGCATTGATGGGCAGCACAAGAAAAAAGGTGGTGGAGATCATGTAACTTTTGGAAAATTTCCCCTTTCCCCTCCTCCCCCTTTCTTTTCCCCTCTTTCTTTCCCTTTTCTCCTCGTCTTTTGTGGCCTGCCAGCCCAGCTTCCCTCCTCTGTCAATCCTTACTCTTTTCCTTTCCTGCACTTTCTTCCACTCTTTCCCCTATCTTCACCACTGTTCTCTGTCTTTCCTCTCCTTGATACCTCCCTACCCTGCCACTTCTTTTCCACTCTCCCTGCTACACCTCTCCCCTTCCCACCCCCTTTCCATTTCACCTCATTTCCACCCCATTCCCTTCACATCCCATCCACATCCCATCATATGCTGATCTTATCCCCATCCTACTCCTTTCCCAATCCCATTCCCTTTCCCCATCCCTCATTCCCTTTACCATTCCCTCTTTATCCCATGCCATGCCATGCCATGCCATGCCATGCCATGCCATGCCATGCCATGCCATGCCATGCCACCCCCATTCTCATCCCCATCCCCATTCTCATCCCCATCCCCATTCTCATCCCCATCACATTCCCATGTCATTCCCATCCCCATTCTCATCCCCATCCCATTCCTGTGTCACTACCATCCCCGTTTTCATCCCCATCCCATTCTTGTCTCACCCCATCCCATTCCCATCTCTTCCCCATCCCATTACCATCTCTTCCCCATCCCATTCCCATCTCATTCTCATCTCATTCTCATTCTCATTCTCATTCTCATTCTCATCCCCTCCCCATCCCATCCCATCCCATCCCATCCCATCCCATCCCATCCCATCCCATCCCATCCCATCCCATCCCATCCCATCCCATCCCATCCCATCCCATCCCATCCCATCCCATCCCATCCCCATTCTCATCCCCTTCCCATCTCTTCCCCATCCCCATTCTCATTCTCATCCCCACACCATCTCATTCCCGTCTCTCCTCCGACACCCCGGGGTCTGTCCCGCCCATCCCGGGGGTCGCGGGTGTCGCTCCCGCGCCCCGAGCCCAACCCCAGACCCGCGCGAGCCGCGGCGCCCCCCGGCGGCGGGCGCGGGAACGGCACCTCCCCGCGGGGCGGTTCCGGGCATTGCCGGGGCGGTGCCGGGGCGGTGCCGGGGCGGTGCCGGGGCGGTGCCGGGGCGGTGCCGGGCGCAGGCCCCGCCCTGGGGCGGTTCTGTTGCAGTTCTGTGGCGATGCCGGGGCGGTGCCGGGGCGGTGCCGGGGCGGTGCTGTGGCGGTGCCGGGGCGGTGCTGTGGCGGTGCCGGGGCGGTTCCGGGCGCAGGCCCCGCCCGCGGCGGTGCTGTGGCGGTGCCGGGGGCGGGCGGGCCCGGGGCGGTGCCGGGCGCAGGCCCCGCCCCGCGGCGGTGGGCGGGCGGCGGTGCCGGGGACGCGCGGTGCCGGTGCCGGTTGGCTGCGGGCGGTGACGGCGGGAGGCGGTGGCGAACATGGCGGCGGCGGCGGCCGAGGAGGCGGCGGCAGCGGCGGGGCGGCGCTGAGGAGGCCCGAGGCGGGCCGAGGAGTGGCGGGGCGGGCGGGCGGGGGCCCATGTGCGGTGGCGGCGGACCCCCCCCGCCCCCCACTACCGACGGCCGGTCGCAGCCAGGCGCCGCCGAGGCGGCTCTGCGGGCGCGGAGCGAGCGCGGCCCCGGCCCGCCCGCGGCGGCAGGATGAAGTTCGCCGAGCACCTCGCGGCGCACATCACCCCCGAGTGGCGGAAGCAGTACATCCAGTATGAGGTACGGCCCCGGCCCCGGGCAGGGCTGCGGGCACCGGCCCCGGCCCCCGCGCCTCCCGGTGCCCGCCGTGCCGCGGGGCGCTGCTGGTGGAGGGCAGCGTGTGTGTCCGTGTGTGTGTGTGTGTGTGTGTGTTTGTGTGTGTGTGTGTGTGTTTGTGTGTGTGTGTGTGTGTGTTTGGGCACCCCCCGGCCGTCCGGCTCATTAACTGGTGAGCTCATTACCGCCCGTCACCTCTTGCCGGCGGACAGAGGTCGGAGCACACGCGCGGTGCGGCGCTCGGCCCTGGGCACCCCCGGCCCGGTTCGGCACCAGCGCCGGTTCGCGGTTCCGAGCGGTGACTTTGAGCGGCTCCCGGCCTCCCAAGGGCGATCCTGCTGCTCTGGGCAGCTCCCGTCGCCCTCCGTGCCCTGCCGGGGGCCGCCGGTACCGCTCTCGGCTGCCCGAGCCCCCAAACAGGGCAGCACACCCCCGTCAACTCCCGTTTGATGATCATTTTTAACTAAGGCTCTGCATCTCGCTGTTTCGCACTCGAGTCGGGGCATTTCTGAGCACTGTTGGCACCAAGTTCTGCTGCATTAATCGTGAATTATCTGCAGAATATCTGCCTTTTCGGGCTTTATCGCGCCAGCCTGCTAAAGGTCACGCTGATTGCTTCGTTTCGGATTTATCACACCGGTTCTGGGCTTGGGTTGAACTGGACGGAGCTGGAGGTGGTTATTTGCTGTAAAACCATTTCCTACTTCAGCGTCAGCAGTAAAAGTGGCAGGTGCCAGCGATGTCTTTTTCACAAGTAATAATTAAATCTAGACAACGGAAAGCTGATTATAGGACAGCCGTGATCAGCAAAACTTCTTGACTGATTGACTCAGTTAAAACCGTGCAACATTTGTTATTGTTTGAGGGCCTGTATTTTCTCCCTAGGACTATAATAGCAATTTATTTATACTATCTCTATTAATCTGCCTGCATTTGCAAGGAAAACCACATTTATCTTAGCTTCCTTTGTTATAATGTCGAGCTTGAAAAGTTTATATCTGCCCTTTTCACTCTTCCTTTGTTTGCCTTTACCTGACTGCAGAGGAACGGATGTTTAAATAAAAACTGCAGTTGGGTTTGGCTTTACAACAATATTGTGATCTCCTTGAATTATGTGGAGAGCTAGATGGCCAAATAATGCCATCAGTCTTTGATGAGGAGGAAAACCATTGTCTTGATAAAATAAAGAGCCAGCTTAGTTCTGCATCATGTCTCCGATGGGTTATCCCTGTGAGAGTTGTCTTCTGTTCCTGGAAACAGAAAACTTGGATATCTTCCTAAAGAGCAGCTTTGGAGGTGGGTCGGAGGGGAAGGCAAGGGGGAAATAAAAGGGTGAAAGATCTGGCTGCATGCTGAGCAAACAGCTGTGGAGAGAGGGTAAGGAGACCCAGTGAACTGCGACACCTTGATTAATGTGTGAAGAGCTCTGCTGCTTGTCGGCCGCTGCTTTCATTATGGGAGGTTAATTTTCAGCTGTTTTAACTAGGGCACTATTATGATGTCATTCTCCCTTCCTCCATCCCGGTTTAAAATGTGGATTTCAGTAAAAACTTCCTTCAAGTTGTTACTCTTTCTAATCACAAGTAGTCTTCTCCTTGCATAGACAGCTTAATGTGGAGTGAATGAAAACACAAACCTCACCCTCCCTTTCAGCAATAACTTTCAAACTCTTTGTTTGCCTTGTTGCAGCTGGCTGGATGTGAGTCAACCTCCTGCTCATGCATATTACAGTGATGGAATAGCCTGGCATTTATTATTCAGTAACTGGTGGTCGTGTGGGTGCAGTGCATAAAAGCCCAGCACTACCTCCAATTACTCGATTATACCTGAGGCAAAAGCACCCAGCCCTCTTTTGTCCGGAAAAATTCCCAGCTGTTGATGAGCAAATGAGAGATTAAATTTTGTCTGTGATACTTGGCAGAAGGTGTCACAGTAACATTTTAAAACATCATGTGTATGTTTTATAGTGTCATAATGTTTCTTTAGCTCACAGTGTATATATATTACTTCTTAATTAAAGCAGGAACCACCCTGTCAGAGTGAGAGATCTTCTTGGGTAGGTTTTTAACTCTGAAAAGGTTCTTCCTGTTTTCAGGATGTCACATTCAAGATCACAGAATTCTGGAATGGTTTGGGTTGGAAGGGACCTCAAAGCCCATCTTGTCCCATCCCTTGCCATGGGCAGGACACCTTCCACTATCCCAGGGTGCTCCAAGCTCTGTCCAGCCTGGCCTTGGACACTCCTAGGGATGGGGCAGCCACAGCTTCTCTGGGCACCATGTGCCAGGGCCTTACCACCCTCAGGGAAGATTTTTTGCCTAATATCTGACCTAACCCTGCTCTCTTTCAGTTTGAAGCAGTTCCCCATGAAAGCACTAAAAGGTGATGCAGAAATTGCTTTCTCTAAGTCACTTAGTATCATAAAGCTTATTTGCCCTCATCTTAATTTTCTACTCTGGTATTTGTAGTTATTTCCATTGGAAAGCAGGTGGTTCCAGAAGTGTGGCAGGACCCAGGTAACCTGGGAGATCCTTGGATGGGATTTGGAGCATGCCTGTGGGAGCTTTGCCTGTCAGACCAGGTGTAATCTGTTGGTGATAACATCAGAAACAGGAATGGGATTGTTGTTAATAATTGTTGATAAAAGTGCAGTTTCACTTTCAGGTGTTCTTTAACAATTGACAGTCCTCAAAACTTCTTACCATTAACGTGCTCTTTCCCTCCAAAAATAATTAGTTTAAGTGTTCTAAGTGTGCTTGCAGGAAGTATGGAAGTTGTCTAGAATTAGGCCTGGTAGTGAAGGTGAGAACTTTAGGGAGAGAAAAATCCATTAATTTTCTTTAAACAGGCAAAAGTGAGATATATTTTGATAGGTGTGACTTAGATATTGTTTTCTTTCAGCAAATCTCTGTAGTGACCATTACTGTGTGTCTGCTTTTTGAGAAGGAGCACTTGGCTTACAGAAAAGGGGGAAAATGGCAATGAATGCTATTCTGTTTCATTCAGCTTTTCCCAAAGACATGTACCATGGCTGAGCCAACAATAACCTTGTTGGAGCTTTACACAGAACTTGATTGACTTGATTTGGCTTTCCATTCCAAATTTCCCTTCTAAAGATTGCATGAAATTATGTGGATGTGCCTCACCCTGGCAGCAGCAGTGATAGGGTTTGCTCACCTTGTTTTAGGGGCTCTGGCAGTGTATTTTCATCTGTAAAATGAGTCACATTTTCCTAGCCTGTTAAACTACAGCTGTGATATGCACTGCTTCAGTGCACATTTTGCCTTAAAAGTTTTTGGCCATTCATTTACCCTTCAGTTCCTTTGGAAAAATACGAAAACAGGAAAAATGGAAAACAAGAAAAAACACGAAAACAAACACAATCCCAACTTTTTGTGTCAGATGACTGAATTCTCATTTCCACATAGTCAAATTCAGGTGACCCTTGCAAGCTGATGCTTTTTTTTTTTTTTTTTTTTTTTTTTGCCTGAGAGTGTGCTGTGCTGCATATAATGCTCATTTTCGATGCAGTGAAATATTGGGGTAGTTATTCCTCTGTTTATCCACAAATCCTCTTGATTTCCTTTGCACTTGTATCCCTCTCTTGATTGCTTTCAGGAGGAGAGCATTGCTCTGTGCTCAGACTTCTAAATGTAAGTGTGTGTCTGCACGTCCAGCTGATGGAACTGTACATCTCACTTGTACAGTTGCCAGATGGCTGTTTGGTTTGCAGTTAATCTGGCCTGAATTAGTTTCTCTGCAGAAATCTGATGGCATTTTTATAGAAAAAGCACATAATACCTTTGAAATCACAGCAGCTGGGGAGGGAGGAGGAGCAGAACAGTTATTACAGGTGCAAAGTTCATGGGAGAGATGGGTAAAGGTGTGACCTCCATTCCCTTGGAGGGAGATCCCAGGTTTTAAGTCCTTTTGCTGTTGCAGAAGAGAGACAGGTTGCTGAGTTTTAGGCATCATTTCTCCCAGACACCACCTGCAGCAGGAAGTAGGTGGGGGGAGAGGAAATCATAGCTGAGGTTGCCTGCTTGCCTTCAGAGTCTCTCTTGCAGAAACAGGCTTTCAGTTTTTGGGAGGTGGCCAATTCTGCTCGTCAAACCCAGCTTCATGATAGGCAGTTCACACCCAGGCTTGCCACCTCCTGACACAAATCTGTTGTGCTATTTCACTATTTGTCCTCCGGGCTGTTAGTGGAGGAGCTTAGAGGAGCTTAAGTGGTTTGAAAGACTCCTTTAAAACTGGGCTTTTTTGAGTGTTTTAAGGTCTTTGTCCTTGATTTTGTTCACTGTTAAGGTCTGATGTTGCATTTTCAAGTGCTTTCTTTTTGCCTTTTTTATTGTTCTCTCATATGTATTTACACAAGTTTACCGACTGCTTTGCTCAGTCTGAAGCAAGGAAAAAACCCATTTTGTTTAGTTTGAGGGCAGAAAGAGTGATTCCTAAGTGTTTCACATTGACAGTGATGGATAACTTTTGTAAACGATCAGTTCTAAAATTCTGTAATCTAGAGGACTAAATAGTTTAGGTGTGAAGGAGCAGTGAGTCTTTCACTTTCAGGTTATTGGTTTACTTATATAGGTCAGGAAAGCAGTAACAAAATCTGCTGCCCTGCAGCTGCCAGATTGTACTGTGTCAGTTTGCATGGGGAGAGGTCTGTGGGACAGCTGACACCTTCAGCTTTCAAAATTGTTTAGTGCAGGACTGTCTGTGTTGTCCTTTATAATTTGTTTTTTTAAAAAAATGATTGATAAAACCAGAGATAGTAATTACACTGGGTTTACCTCTGGGTTAAGAGATGAGTTGTTACTACAGTGACTTTCAATGTGCTGTCTCTTCTGATTTGTTTATTCTGTGTCACGTTGTGGTTCATGGAAAAAGTTACAGGTAGGTGAGGATGACGACTGGGGTGGAAACGTAGGAAGACTTTTTGACTGCTTGGTGTGCAGAGACAGATCATGTGCTGCTGACCAGTGAGTCATGGGGGAAGGGACTGAAGTGGTCAGTGTTCCTGAGGAATTTTAGAAAAGCTCCAAGGGTAGAGGAGAGCTGTGCTGCTGGAATGAGGATCATCCAGCAGTGGCTCAGTTGGGAAAACAATTATGCAAGTGACCTTTGTTGGGACCTCTGTGGACTCAGGAGCTAGACCTTTGAGAGATGCCAGAGCTGCTGGTGTAAGCAGCCACCTTGGGTATCTTGTGGTAAACAGACTTGTCCTTTAGACCTTGTATTTACCCAACAGGATCGTAACCACTGTCACAACAGGGCTCAGCTCCCAGCTGCTGAGCTGGTGCTTTTTACCTCGAGGGTGTTTTGGGGATTTGTTATTTAGGCTGGGAGGTTTTATCCTGGGGCACCATGACACACACTTCTGCTTCTACTATCTTTCAGGATTATAGAAGAATGGGATATGTTGAGAATCAGGCAGTATTGATAGGAACTAACAGGACCTGAATTATTTTTTTTGTTAGATTTCTGTGGGCTCAAAAGTGGGGGAAGGAGATCAGCTTTTTGTGGTGGTGGAGGAGGGTACTCACCTTCAGTATGGGCATTAAGATGTGAGGTGTGTATAAGCAAATGTGTCCTTCCCTGTGGCTTCTAGTTCCAAGATTATGGTTCAGGTTATTCATAAAATCCTAGAATATTTTGGGTTGGAAGGGACATTTAAGATCATCTCATTCCAACTCTCTGCCATGAACAGGGACACTTTCCACTAAACCAGGTTGTTCCAAGCTCTGTCCAACCTGGCCTTGAACACTTCCAGGGGTGGGGGAACCGCAGCTTCTGTGGGCAACCTGTGCCAGGGCCCTGCCATCCTCACAGAGAAGATTTTTTCCCCTAATGTTTTATTTAAACCTGCCCTCTGTCAATTTGAATCCATTCCCTCTTGTCCTGTCATTCCTGCCATTGTCCATAGTCCCTCCCCAGCTCTCCTGGAGCACCTTTGGGCACTGGAAGGGGCTCTAAGGGCTCCCTGGAGCCTTTTCTTCTGCAGCTGAGCACCCCCCAGCCCTCTCACCCTGTCTCCATAGCAGAGGTGCTCCAGCCCTCTGATCATCATTGTGACCCTTCCCTGAACTCCCCTCATTCCTTTAGTCATTGATCTGAATTCAGTTTATGTGGATGTGTGTGAGCAGATCTTTAATAATACCAGCACCTTAACAGCTGCATGGAAGGAGCCCTTCCAGGAAGGAGTTGCAAGGCAGCTCATTGTGCCTCCAGGACCCAAAACCTGATTAATTAATTCATTCTGCCTGGTGGTAATGTTGCCCTTCAGTTTCCACCTCTAGAGAAGGCTGTCACCCTTGGTTCTCAAATCTCCTTCAACATGTTGTCTTCAGGTTTTAGAATGTATGTGTGATTTTGTGCTCCTGTAACTCCTATATAACAGTGATGAGAAATCCCTGAGGCTGCTTTTCCTCCATTTGCCTTGACAAACTCCTCTGTGTCACGCAACACTTCAGGTTTTGTCATTTCTTCATTTTTTAAATGTAAAGGCTTCAGCATCCTACCAGCTGGGAACCGTTTTTCCAAAGGAAGATGTTGAAATGTACAGTTGGAATAAATTTTATAGATTAGTAAGATAACAGGCTTTAGATAAAGCAGTCTGTAAACATGAACCTGTTTCACTTGTGAACAGAAATGTGTGTGATAGCCTTGACATCACGTACCATAGCTTTCTGTGCCAGTCTGCAGGATAAAAGGGCTTTAATTGCTTTTGTTTTCATACAGGTGTATCAAAACAGTGCAATTTTTTTTTTCTCTTTTAATCCTAACTGTTTTCCATGTTCTCTGCCTCTCCCTTGCAGGCTTTGAAAGAGATGCTATATGCAGCTGTGGACCAGGCCCCTTCTATAGAAGGTAAGCAAATTGTAACCCACAGTTGTGTTCTTCTTGGCACTGGCTGCTGGACACGTAGTCCTGCTACTTTTCTGTCCTCAGTCCTCCTAAATTGGTAAACTTAATATCCTGATGGGCAAAAGCCTGGCCTTTGACAGCCTGCATGCTATTTTTGATTGTTAGAACTCTTTGTCCTCTTTCATTGGGACAATAAATGTCTTTGTATAGTTTGAGACAGCAACAGCTGGATTCCTCTTGCTTATAAGGTCATTCAGTGGTGGAAGTGTTTTCTTCATTGCTTGAGAATAGAGCTTTGTTTTCCTGTGAGAGCCAGCCACTCTGGGAGATAGCTGTGTTGGAGAGACACTGGTTCCTGGTTTGTTACTGGTGATTTGGGCTGGAAGAGTCTCATCTTTTTGTTCTGTGTCCTCCCTGAATGCTGTGCTGCCTCTCCCATGAGGACATGAGTATATCTTCTTGTTTGCATGTGTTTATTGTCTCTGACTACTCTAGATTATTCTAGTAAGGTGTTTGGTTTTAAGCTCACTGCATTTTAAATAGTTTGTTTAAGTGATGATATGTGACAAATTTCTTAATGAAGCCTTTTACTTTCTGTATTTTTCTTCCTTTTGTTGTCCTTAAAGTACTGAAGAATTTTTGCCCCTGTGTTGCTTCACTCCTTACTTTCTTGCCCTTCATGTGAATTTCCAACTGCTTTATAACCTTACCTTTATTATTTTCACTTTGATTGCAGACTTAATGTTACCAATTTCTGAACATGACTCTGGGCTTCTTGTAGAGCAAGAGAGCAAGTGCTGCTCCTGGTGCAGTCAGTTGTCTAACATCAGTAATGCTGGCCACTCTTCATGTTAGCTCATTAATTACTTTCCTTTTGTTGATTAGAACTGGGAAATGAGGTGTGATGTAGTTAATAGAATGTGGGGTTTTAAAAAAAAAAACTTAACTCCACTTGCTCTTCGATTAGAATTTTAAAACCAGAGCTGCTGTGGGATGGGGCAGTCTGTCCTTAAACTCTTCAGAGGTGCATTCCAAGCTGAAAACTTTGTGGAAGCAATGCTCAGGCAGGTGCAATTTTTAGGTTTAACGTGACACTTAGTAGCTCACTCAATTCATCCTGCTAGTTTTGTTTTAAAAAATCACACTTTTCTCTAAAGTACAGTACTCCTAGAACTAGGTTATGGTCCTAGAATCCAAAATCTATGGGTTATCTTTGGAAAACTCTACATACATTGGCAAAGAGGAAAATCTTGCTTTATTATTTTAAAGTAGCAGAATTGCATAAAACCCACCCACAAACTTTTTTCCCTAACAACATAAGACGAAGAGGAAGTGAAGTTTTCTGTGTAGGCCAAACTGACTATAGGAACTTTTAAAGACAACTTACTAATGTTATTGAAAACCCAGCAATATTTTTATGGGAGACTGGAGCAATTATAAGACTTTTTTTTTTTTTTTTCCTTCTCTTCTGTCCATTGGTTTATTACTTAACAGTGTGAGCAAATGGTGTTTGTGCTAATGGAACTTTGAAATCTGATGTTGGAATGTGACTTCCTGGGCTTGGCTAGAGTTATCTAGGATTTCAAGGTGGGCTTGAGTTGATTGTTGTAAAGTGTTATAATTCAGCATTTTCATTTCTTTATTTTCAGTGCTTGTTTTACAGTGGTGTTCTGTAATGTGCTGTGATGTTTGTGTGTAAACATATTTGGCAAAGCAAGAGGAGATGAAGAATAAAATGATATTATATTTATGCTCTTTTAAACACTGTTAGAATTTTAACTTGTGCTTCTGCCTCCTTTGGTGCTTTAAAAACCTCCACAAAAGGAAAACAATTACTTAAGTCAGTTTCCATCAGTAGAAAAATGTTCTGTTCATTTTTGGAGGGGTTGGGTCTTTTCCTCTGTACTGTAGAGAATATAATCCAAATTGTTTTAAACCACTCCTATTTAAGTCTGTCTGCCTGAGCTGCCCTTAAATGGAGAGCAGTTACACTAATTCCTTCACCTTTTGTGCTGGAAATGAATCAACACCTTTTTCCCATTCCTGTTGCTTACATCCTTCTCCTTTTTAAACCCTTCTGCCTTTGTTTGTAGAGGAGGTGGAGCAAGTTCCTTGCATTTTGGGAGGGAATGTAGTAGCTAGTGTCAGGGACTGGCTGTTGGCCTGCATGTTCCCAGTTTAATATGGATTTTGCAATGGATACTTCTGTGTTATTTTGAGTTAGCACAGAAACTCCAGGGCTGTGCTATTGAAACCCAGCCTCCCAGTATGAGCCTGATGTAATCTCATTTCAGACTGGTCTAACTAAAATCCATTTGCTAATTGATCTTGTTGATCACAGACATGCTGCAGAGCTCCAGAGTTGGCTTTGATTTACCTTGCATGAATTGTAAGCTAATCTTTGGATAATATATTGGATTGTGAAGACAAGGGAGTTTTGTACAGCAAAGCTGAGGCTGTTCCTGGTTATTATTCTGCTTGGCTGGATGTGTGATCTGGCATTTGTGAATGAATTTCTTAGATTTCTGCTGCAGGCTGCTTACTATGTCAGTAAAATTTGTGTATAGACAGAAATGCTTCCTATTGCTTAGTAGAATGCTGAAAGCACTTTGGAAATTCTTTAAAACAATGAAAAAAAGTGCTACCCAAGCACTACCCTAGACAAGGCAGGTAATAAGTGAGCCATCCATCATGAATAGCTTTCTTTGGGTTTGTATTTAGGCATTTTCTGTGTGTGGGTGGGTAAACAAACCTAATTTCAGAATTACTCTTAATTTCTGCAAGGGATAGTTGCTTGTGCTACTTTAGTGGACGAGGTACTGCTGGGAAGAGGATCCTGGCTCTAAATTGTTCAGTTTATTCTGTGGCTGTGTGGTGAGCCTTCTCACTGTGCCTCATTGAATCACATCTGTGTCCATCTGATGTTTCCTGTTCTCAGGTAATAAGCTTACTGTGATTTTAACAAAAACCTCATAGAGGTGGATAAGCAATACCTATCAGGGCTGTGTGGTAGGAGGAGGTGTTGTTTATAGCTGTCCCCTCACACAATTGCAGGGTGCTGTGGCTCCCTGTGTTTTGTGAAGAGTTACTCCAGATCATGGCATGTCTTTTCTGGCAGTTCCTAGCTGCACACATAGATTTCTTTAATCTGTTCAAAGATACATTTTTTTCATCCATCTGTCTCCTTTGTAATGACAGTTTTTATATGCCAGTGTTATTCCTCCAGATGCTTCTCATCTTTTTACAAGGCAATCCCTTGATGAAACCTGTACCATCCTTCCACCTGAGCAACATCTGTACTAAATTAGTGTTCAGTGCCGTGCACATCACTGGAAAAGGTATCAAATGTTGCTGGATTCCCAGCTGTACAGTGAGATTGCTTGGCTTCTGGAGAGTTCTTTGGAGTGTGTTTGCTTTGTTAGCTGTTGCATTCTGCTCACTGTTGCTGGAACAGGGGAAGGAGTGGATGCTGCTCCCACTGTATCATGTACAGCTCCTGAGTCCCTTTGCCAGGCCAGGAACCCTTTTTTGACCCTAAGATACCTATAGCAAGAATCTGTGATGATTTAGAGGTGAAACCCAAGCGTAGCTCTGTTTTCCTCTGAGGCAAAGGCATGAAATTCTGACCTCACTGGGAGCATGCTGGCTTGTTGGTTTTTTTTTTTATTTTTTTATTCCTTGTCCTCCCACTGCTTCCTGTTCCATTTGCCACCTAAGTAAAACAGGTTACTGGACCACTCTTGCTCAGAGTGCTCCTGATTTTCCACTTGGTGAGCAGCTGTGTCGGCATCTCCCCAAGCTCCTTTCGGTGCTCCTCTCCCCGGCTGCAGCGGGCACCAAAGTGCAGCTGTAAATTATTCATCCCCATTATCTGCTTCAATGGACAGGGGCCACTCTAAATATTATTTCCTAGAATATTTGCCTTTAAGATATTTAAATTTATCCTCCCTTTAATACTTGTGTGAACAAATATCGTTGTTGTGATATCAGATGGTACAAGACCGTCCTGTTGTATCCTCTTATTATGGAAATGACTTAACCCCAATCCCAAATTCCAGTGGCACCTTTCAAACAAGGATCACTCTGGTTCTGTGGGAATGGAATGGTTTATTGGGGTAGGAGTGGGGAGTACAGGTGCTCTAGGGTAGAATTCAAACCCAAAAAAGTAAGAGGTGGTGTTAAAGCAATGTTAATTGGTAGGGGAAAAGCTTTAATGGTGACAGATATCCTCTACTGGTACTTGTAATCTTTGTGGTCACCTGTTTGCTTGTGATGGGTTAGGAAAGCAAGAGGTGCAAGTTTGGGACATTCTGAGACTGCCAGCACTGGCAGCATTTCCCATGTTACTCCACTGTTGTTTCTGCTTTCATTTGTAAAGCACTTGCCCTGTTAACTGACAGCTACAGATCTTTAGTTTGGATTTATTTGTGTTATCTGAATAAACAAAGTAGTATTCTTTAGGGGGATAAATAACCTTGGTGAATAAGTAGGGTGTGGGACATCACATTCTTTTTCTTTCCAGAGGAAGTTATGAGCCTGGCAGTTTTTGTTATATGCAGACGTGCTTTGTAGGGTTGATCAAAGGCTTATGATTTGTCTGTATATATGCAGATGTCTTCTTTTTATTTCAAAATAAACATTTATTTCCAATTGCACAAGCTTACTTTGTAGCTGCTTGAGGTTTTGTTTACATGGGAATGCTTAAGGCTTGAAAGAGTCTTCAGCAGAAGTGCTGCACATCAGAAGCAGCCATAAAGAGATTAATGCTTTGTCTTCATTTCAGTGTGTTGTCACACACCCATAAGGACATGGGGGCTGGTGTCCTACACCTCAGATGCTGGTCTTTGATTCTGTCTAGGCTGTAATTCAGTCTGTAGGCCTCTGTATTATAATTAGTATGTAAACTAACAAAAAAAATATAATCCCATGACAATCCTTTTCTCAGTTGGAGATCTGATGCCAGGTATTGGATTAGCTGCAGAAAAATAGGTTATTTGGCTTGTGGAAAACATTAGCTCCCAGACTGTGCAAGTGGTGGACAGGAGGAGAACTTGGCAGCATACCAGCATTGAGAGAAGGAGATGATGTCTGGTTTCTTCCCCTGGAGCAATAAAATTTGAAAGGTAAACAGTGCATATGGTTGGAGTAGAGTCCAGAGAGAACAGCTGGATGCTCACTAAAATATTTGGAGCACAGATGCCTGTGTGAAAATGTGGAGTACCGTGTGTTCATGTAGAAGTCATTTTGCTGTCAGAAGCGCTTCAGTGCTCACAGCAAGTCAGCACAGAGATGCTCTGTACCAAGCCCTGCCACTTTCTGTGCCTTAGAGCATGCTGCTGGCACAGTGACTCCTTCTGAGGTGATGAGCACCAGGAGGCTGAGTTGTGCTTAGCCAGTAGTGAGTGTAACATGGATGTGGAGTAAAGGTCAGGTTAGGCACAGAGCTGGAGTCACAGAATGGAATCACAGTGGTTTGGGTTGCAAGGGACTTATAAAGGTCATCTAGTCCAGCCATCCTGCCATGGGCAGAGATGCCTTCCACTAGACCAGATTTCTCTAAGCTGTGCACAACCTGGCCTTGAACACTTTCAGGGATGGGGCAGCCACAGCTTCTGTGGGCAATCTGTGCCAGGGCCTCACCCCCCTCACTGAGAAAAAATCATCTTCCTTATATGTAATCTAAACTGACCCTCTGTCAGATTAAAACCATTACACGCTGTCCTGACACAGCAGTCTCTGCTAGAAAGCCTGTCCCCAGGCTGGATAGTGATTGAAAGTGACTTGTTGATTGTGGAGACAACCAGCCAATACAGAGTTTGATGTCATTACTGTCCTGTACACCACAGGTTCTCAAGTTGTGATCTGAGAGTATGTTCAGGGCATGCTGGTGTGCTCAGGGTCTTGTCCAGCTGGCAGATGCTGTGAACTCTTCCACTTATAAACCACTTGTTTCAGAAAGTCTCCTGGAGCCAGTGGGAGCCTTGCTGGGGCTCTTGGGGTGGTATGGGACCAAGAAGATCATGGGGGGGTGGATGGTTTAGCAGGTGGATCACCATTTCTTTATGCAGGAAGCTTGTGATTGCAGTCCTTGGACATGCTGGACTTCCTCACCCTTTCCATTTACCCCATGGCCATTTACTCATGGCTGATTCTCTGCTTCATCTGTGGGGGCAAGCCTGGAAACTTGTGTTGCTGCTGAGCAAGCCTTCTGCCTTTTCCTCTGCTTTGTGCTGTGTTCTGTGCAGCTTCAGCAGCAGCTGAGATGGCTCTGGCACGTTCATGCTGCATGAAGAACACGAGTCCTGAGTGTACCAAAGAGCAGGCTCAAGGCTTGGGAACAGGCAGTTAATTGAATCGTAGAAGGTTCTGAGTTGGAAGGGATCCACTGGGATCGTGGAGTTCCAGCTCTTCTCCCTGCACAGGACCATCCCCAGGAGTCACACCATGTGCCTGAGAGCACTGTCTAGATGCTCCTTGAGCTTAGGGCTGTGACCATTTCTCTAGGGTCCAGCCACCATCTGGATGAACACTCCTTACCTAATATCCAACCTAAACCTCCCCTGGCACAGCTTCAGGCCATTCCCTCCCTGTCTCTGAGCACCAGAGGGCAGAGATCAGTGCCTGCCCCTCTCCTTCCTCCTATGAGGAAGTTGCAGACTGTGCTGAGTCTCCTTTTCTCCAGGCTGAACAAACCCAGTGACCTCAGCCTCTCCTCATAAGGTTTCCCCCCTAGACCCTTCACCATTTTGCTCTGGAATTTTGTCCTGTGCCCTTTTTTCTTTACTTCAGCATCCTTTGGTATGGAGTGCTAAGAGGTATTAAACCCAGGATAATCCAAGAGCTGGGTGTGGTGCAGGAGGTAGTGGTGGAAGCTGGACCTAGAGACAGGTTTCTCTGACAGGTTTGCAAACCTTCTGCTGCAGAACGGGTGTAGATGATTCCTTAATGATGTGTGTAGGGTAACAGAAACAACAGAAAGGCTCAGCTGTGCTTTTTTTCTTTTTTTTGTTCTCTTCCTTCCTGCATTTGCTTTTCCATATATTAAGATGCCAGTCTGTGGTTAGAGGAATTAACAGTGCTTGTAATTTAGCTGGAATATGCCAGGTTTCATGTTAATGGTCAGAACTCAAGGGTTGGAAAGTAGATTTGCAATGCTGGAAGACTGACAGCCAGCACTCCTGAGACAGCAGTGATATATCAGGCAGCAGAGTGGCTGTGTACATGAAGAGCACTGCACATGTTTATGCAGGAGGCCAGTATTTATTGCTTTGTTTCAAAAAAAGGCTTCACTAGACACCTTAACAGCAAGATTTAGTGTGTGTGTGTGTGTATATGTGAGGCTTTCTAGTCATTCCTTTGGTGCTGTGTTTGATATAGGTGACTTGAATTATTAGACCATTAAGATTTTTGGATGGGACTGTAGCTACTCAGTGAATAATGCAACATGAATTAAGTTTGATTGGTTTCTCTCTGTTTAAAAATGCATGCTGTGGGCAAGGGAATGAGCAGAATGTCCCTGGAAGGAGATTTCATTCTTCTCCATCATAGCTGCTTGTGAGATGCTTCAGGATGATGGCCAACATGCCAGTGGCCATGGAGTGGTGACATCTCTGTGTGATGTGGTGGAGGACCAAAGGCTGTCTCTCTTCCTAGACTGATCCTTTGTGTTCTCTCCATCTGCTGTTAAGGCCACACCATGAAGAGCCTATTGCACAATTAGTCTCTCAACATGAGAAGGTCTGTCTCGTAGATTAAGTAATTTTACAATTAGCAACAATGTGGCCAAGAGTCAGTCCTGGAGACGTGTCTTTCCTAAATACTGAAGTAAAACTGAAAGCTGCTTGTGTATTTTAACATTATCTGTAGCCTTACAGCTTGACATCCAGCAGATAATGGATTCATTTTAAAATGTAACTGTGCTTTTTGTAAACACATAGTCTTTACCTTTAGTTACAGCTCAAAACTGTAGCAACTTGGCTTTACAAAGGCACTGTTAAAAAATAACTTCAAAATTTCTATATTATTCTACTTATTACATGGCTGTGTAGTTAAGATATTTTAGATTGTTTTATGCTGCCTGTGTTGAGTGTGGTAACCTTTTTTCCCTGAATTAGTACAGCTTAATTGTGAAAACCTGATCCTATAGTTCAGTTTTTTTGGGAACTGAGAAGGGCAAACCATGGAGAGGTATAAAGCATATTTTACTAACCTCTGGTATGACAAGAGTACATAAAATTCCTTAGTTGTAAGGCAGCGGCACCATGAGTCAGAGTTGTCTATGTTTAACTAAAAATCACAAAGAAAACTGCATGAAAATACATAAATTTACTTTTTAATGTGGTTTTTTCTCTGTCCAGGGTGGTGCCTAGGATCACAGAGGGCACAGACATCACTGGAATGGTGCAAAGCCTTTCTGGGCACTGACTCCTCAAATTGTGCACTCAGCAGCTCGATTTCCCCTCTGCAAGGGGGAAGCCTTGTTTATCTCCTAGGAGATGGAAAACCAATTTCTGCTTCTTGATGAGAAGCTGGCAGGCTATTTGACTAAACAAGAGAGGCAAGGCGGTGTGGTCGAGAAGAGGGGAATATAAATACCAATATAAATGCAATTTATTTTGCATGTGCTATATAGCCCCAGGCACACATTTTAGAGGGGGAGTGAAGAATTTTCTGCATGCTGAAATGCCAGCTCTAAATAGAAAAAGAGGCAAATTTGACATCCAGACTGTGTTTATAACCTTGGTTTTATTTTTACTGTAATTGCTTTTGCATGCTTTTATAAATGCTCCTAATGTCTTTGTGGGGCAAAGTGCAGAGGAGCTGCAAAGATCAGCGTGGGTGAGCAGGTAACTTGGGATCTGTCTTGTCCCACAGTTGCAGACTTGTTCTGACATGTGGCCAAGGCTGCTATTCTGGAACCTCCTTGCTGGGATCCCATCCCTGCACGGCTCTGCTGAGGCAGAGACTTCAGTGCCAGCCTCTCTGCTTGGCAGGGGTCAGCTGCAGGGGAAAAATGGGCACTGCTGGTCTAAAACCCCATTTTAAAATTTTAATTCTCTCCTGTTCCAGCTGATTGATCATTTGTATGAGTTTGTTATTAATTTCTTTGTTTTGAATGCTGTGTGTCATGGCATCAGCAGCATGTATGGTGTGGTTGCTGAGAATGAACCCAGGTCCTTTATGGGCTCAGCTGTAGGAGTGAGTCACAGGTGAGGCAGTAAAATGGGGTAATAATGAGCAGAATTGGCTGATGGACCTATAAAGTGAATTCTATAAATACCTTAATGGAATTTGGCTTGTATTTTAGTGTTTTGGTGTGACTTTGTCTTCCTTAATCTGAAGTAGCAATCAGAAAGCAAGGAAAGAGATAATCTGAGAACCTGATATGGCATTCCATGTTATTTCATGGTCCTTGAGCTCTGCAGCAGTCCAAGGCAAAGGTTGACTTTGTCCCCTGCCCAGCCACAGGAGAACATTTCCCCATTAGAAGCCTTGGTTGAGGCTGCACCTTGGCTTGGTTCTGCCTGCACCTTGGTGAACAAAGGCGCAGGAAAACAACTTTTGGAAGCTTAATGTGCTTCTGAAGCTTCTAGGAGATTGCAGTTCACTATCATCTAGAGACTAGACAGCTTCCCAGGAAGGACGAAGGAAATGCAAACATCAGAATACTTTTTGCTTGTCTGTGATCAAACTGGATTAAATCATGCTCTATAGAGATTGCATTTTGGATGCTGGAGGTGATGATCTTGACAGTCACTTATGGTGTGGATTTAATTAATAGGACATCAATAAGACTTGTTTATTAACTTCATGTTTCAAATTATAAGATAGTAAAATATAGATTGTGAATGAAATTTTGAGCAGTTAGAGGCAGACAGGATAGAGACAGGATGCTGAGCTTGAAGGGCTCACCACACCTGATCAGCCCCATCTGCTGTCCTGATCCTGCTGAAAAGTGACTGCTGGTTCTGGTCAGCACTTCAGATCCTGCAAAAATACCCCATGCATCAGGTGTGACTTTTAGCAATATATCAGCAACAGGGAGCCTGCCACAGCTTTACTGCTGCTCTCTTCAGCAGATGTCCTTTTTGTGGTGAGGCCTGGGGAAGGGAAGGAGTGAGGAGGGTTCATCTGTGTGCAGCCAAGCTGCCAGAGCTGGTCAGGGCTCACATTTCCATGGGCATGAGGGCACTGTTCTGCCCCAGCTGGTGCCTTTGGCTCTGGTGTTATCTGCACCCATGTCTTCCTGGAGGGAAGATCAGTTTGCTACTGGTGGTGTTAAATGGGACTTTGAACTCAAGCCTCAAAGTCCTGACAAAAGAGCTTTCAAATCTTCCCCTCCCATTTTAGAGATCCAAATGTAGCTCAGCTGGAAGTGATCTGTACCAGTTTCCCTTTCAGTTTCTTCTGCTTTCAGGCAGCTCCTCCAGGTTGAGTTCCAGTGTTGTTCTCAGTGGGTTGAGCAGAGTTTATGTGGTGGTAGCACTCGAGATGGAGCAGATGTTCTTCCAGGAGCAATCCAGCATTGGAAGGAGCCTGGTCTGGGCTTGGACTTGCCTAAGCACAAATTAATGAATTAGTCATCAGGCAGAGAATTCACTTCCCTGGGGACATGGAGAGAGGGAGGCTGGTACAGCCCAGCTGTCAGTCAGGAGCTGCTGATGCAGGAGCTCTTCACCAGCTGAGAAGGTTCCCCCCACTGTTGGTAATACAATATATGGAGGCTCAGGTGCCAAATCCTTTAGTTTGGTATTTCAGTAGTAACAGCAGTCCTTCATGGTGAGTCTGTGGTCTCTTTACCTAACCTACAGGGGTATGTAACTGGTTGTTTTGAAACCAAAGGCAGCAAATCTTAATTCTGCTATCTACTCTGCTGTCTTCTACACGTGAGGCAATTTTATTGAATCCTTTTTGTGTGGTCAGCAGGGCATGCCAGAGGGTTTTGCCATCCCCATCTGTTTTGGGAGTGATTTCATGGTTACTGAGGTATATGGGTCACAGTGGGGTGAGTTTGGGAAGAAATGTTTCTGCTCTGTCACCCTCTTACCACCTTGGCCACGATTCTCATTTTGTTTTGGTTTGGTTTCTTTTTCTTCTCATGTTTTGCATTCAGCAGTAGCATGTGTCTCATGGTGGCTGGTCTCATGTGTGATAATTATTTTCTGAGATGTTTGGAAGCTTTATCAAGTAAGGAAGGGGAACTACAGCTTTGTGTGCTGTTCTGTACATAATTAGCTCAACATCTATTTGAGATTTTTGCTTACATGCACTGTTTCTGTCTTTAGAGTGGTTAAAAAAGGCTTCTGTTATTATTCTTTTCCTGCCTTCTGAATTTCCCCAGCATAACTCCCAGCTATGCTGATCCTTTGGGGAGTTGCCGTTATGGCTCTTGGCCAAATTCAATTTTTCTGTTACCTTTGCTGGACAAGCACCACATGCAGCAGCAGATAAATGAGTGATTCTCTGCTGTAGCAAGGGGAAGTGGCACAAGAACTGCAAGATAATGGTTGTTACTGTGGGCTTTCAAATTTGTTGTTTTGGTTTTTTTAAATAGTGAATAGTACCTTCCAAATTTTAGCTTCAAGTTTTTCTTAATTTTCTGGTACCCAAAGGGCTTTATTTTTGTTAAAAAACAAAACTGTGAACTGTGTTGGAAGTGCAAAATTAAAATATTGCAGGGGGATTTGTTCCATGCACTGCAGGAAGATGAGATTTCTGTGGAACTTTTTACTTGCACTCTTTTCTCTGAATATTTTGCAGTTACTTCAGCCAAGATCATGTTGGAGTTTTGAAAATGATTTTCTTGTGAGACCATAGTCTAGAGAATGAAGTCTTCAGTTTCTGTTGCTGTAATGTTGCTTTATCATCACTTTATACTAATTGCAGGAGATCCACTTGAAATAACCTAAATTAAAAAAAAAAAAAAAGAAAGAGGGGGAAGAAATTTACACATAGTGCTAAATTCTCAACTTCCTTAAGTTCTTTTGCAAATGTCTATCAGACCTTGCAGTCCTCGTGTGATTTTGCTGTTGCGAGATTTTTAAATAGAGGAAGTAAACTCCAACCTCTCAGAATATTATTTGAGGTCAGTATAGGTTTCATCTTTCAGGAGTTCATTGTAACTGTAACCCAAAGAGGTGCTATTATTTTAATTTTTTTTTTTTTTTCGTCAGGTGAAAATAGTTAGCTGTAACAGAATGGATAAAACTAACACTGTGAGTTCTCTTCTCATCCTTGTCTTTACTTTTTCCAGTCCATAGGCTAGGCTAAGGCTTGGACTGCTTGGGAACTGGTGTTGTGTCATTTCTGTACTTCAATCTAAAGTTTATTGACAAAAATTAGCAAAAATAAGGAAGTGCTTAATGTGCAATGCTTAGTTGCTTGAGTGACCATACATAAGTATGGTCAGAGTTGACAACTTCTCTTTTTGAGGGGCTGGATACAGATTTGGGTTGAGTCATCATTCAGTTTTTAATCTTTCAAGACTGACCTTGTTGATACTTTTCAATACTGAGTCCTACTCCTGGATGTTTAGTTTGACTCCAGTTCTGCTGTGTTGGAAGCGAGCGCAGCTGCTCTGCACTTGGATTGGGCAGCACTAATTCTTTCTGCTTTGCATGACATTGCCATGAGCTTCCTTGGAAAGTTGATTTATCTAGATTTTCAGTTTCCCCTGTTGGAAGGTGACAAGAGGTTATTTGTACTGAAAACAAAGGCTCAAATAGCTATTTGAAATCTAAACGGAGCAGGGAGTGTCCATCTGAGAGCCAGCTCTCTCTCTCTTATCCGGTGCTGCTCTTGCACACAGCACTTGGGGAAACTTTTTGTTGGTGGGGAGGAAAGTTCCCAGTTGGGTTGCAAAGCCTGTAGCTGTTTCTGAGGAGAGGAAAAGAGGAGGCAGAATCTGCCCAACGACCTTCAATTCATCTCCTGGGCTTTCCTTCAATGCGTGGGAGAAAAACTATCTGCTCGGATCCTAACAAGAAATGGCCCATTTAATAAGCATTCTGCACATCTATTTATTTACAAATATTCTTGGTGTGTAATTAAGGAAGGCAGCTCTGCTCTGTGCTGCCTGGTGCTCACTTGCAGGCTGGAGCTGCACGGGATGAGTGACTGCAGGCGGTGACGGCTCCGCGCATCCGTCTGTTCCGAACAAGCAGCTCTGCAGCTGATCAAAGCAGCAGCATCAGCCTGCTCCTGTGGAATTAAACTGCTGAGGAGGGGATAAATAGCAGCTCTGAAGCAGGTCTACTTGGACTGACAGGCTTTGTTGTCAACAGGATAATGGGAATAATTTGGTCTGGTGTATTTTTGTTTCGTTTTTAATGGAGATGGTGTTCTTTCTAGTGGAATATTTGCTCTTCAAAGCCCAGACAACTGGGTTACTGCTGATGGAAAGCTTCATTGCACACAGTTTGTCTTCACCAAGCTGTAAGAAATGCAGGGCATCCTTTGTGGGTGTGGGTTTTCCAAATACTTTTCTCCTAAAGAGGGTTTTTGGCTTGCACACATGTATTAATAGTCTGAATTAAAACTTGCATGGATACTCTTACGTCTCTCTTACAGAGCAGCATGTTTATTTCAGGCATGGAGAAGAACAGGAAACTAGCAATATGTCATGGATTACACTTGCCTTTTGAGCTCTAGATGAGAAGTCAGGTTGTTTTTTCCCCCAGATATTTCTGCTTTTTTAATTCACCAGATATTCTCACCTAAATGGCATTTATTTAGGTAGCCATTTTGAAAGGCAGTCCATTTGTTTTCTCTTTAATACTGCATTTTATTCATCCAAAGTGCACCTTTATGCATAGTAAGTACTTGATATGAGGCCATATAAGCATCTTAATGTGAAAAGAAACAGCTTTTAGAACAAATAAATTTTTTCATGTTCTGCATTTAAGCATTTGAAATTAGTTCCAAAAACCTAGTTTTTGTAGGTTGAATTTAAGTTTATGCAAGTCTTACAGTTTTGGTGACTCATTAAGTAATGAAATAAATGAACAGCACAAACTTTGGTCTAGTGTTTTTGGAATTCTGTCTGTGGAAGTGTCACTATCCCTATCCAGAAAGAGCCAGTGGAAGAGCTAAACCAGCTGCTGTGAGCTGTGGCCTCCTCTTTGTGCACAGTGAGGTTCTTGTCTCTTCTCTTGTTGTTTTATTTCAGGTTAGAAACCAGTAAAAAGTCAGAGTTCCCTGTTAAATCAAGAGTAGAAATACGTCAATGTGTCTACTACAGTCTGTTTCCACTTACTGCTCCTGTCAAATTGGTTATATTCACAAAGTACCAGTAGCACTTGTGATACAGGATCATTTTTAAAGGCAGATTTTGTGTAATAGCTTTTCCATGTCATTTTATTTTTATTACACCTTTCTTCTTACTGCATAGTGAAGAATTTTATGTCTGGAATAGGATTTGGTGTCTGATTCTTTGACAAGCTCATTTTGAGTCTGGCTGTGTCTTATTTTATCGATTACAGTGTTTCTTTTCTATTTTTTGGGTACCTAATTTAGTAGCTGGAAATGGAAGACACTTGAGTATTCTATAAAATTTCAGTGTGAGTGTTTGAACTTTGATTATGTGCTGCTGTTGGGGAGTGGAGGAGGAAGAGGAGGAAGCAGAAAACTGCAGTTTGCTTTCTGGGCAAGGAGTGAATTCCTGCAGAAGGCATGGTGCTGAGCAAGGAGGAAAACCAAGACTGATGGTCCTGAGCTCTTTCACTGCTTGTGTTCACTAAATCTTGTAAAACTGTTGGAACTGTGACTCACAGAGAGTAAGATAATGTGAGTAAGCTCAGAGCCTTTACTACTCTCCACTATGTTGTTGATATAGAACATTTTTTTTTGATATTATTAAAACAGACCTGCCAGACTACCTTAAATGTATCTCAACTTGCTTGTCTCCTATGGAAAACTCTCATTTCTGGGGATAAGGTCTGTCCTGCCTTGCCTCTGAAGTTAAATTAGCTGGTTTGATGTATGGGCTGTTTCTTGTAACATTTTGTTTTTGGTGGAATTTTATGGAAGTATTGTTGAAAGTGTGGGTATGACTCTGTAGGATTGTCATCCTTGTCCCAGTGCCTGTAAATGATGGCCACTGAAAGAGACCACAAACATTCTCCTAGAAGGCATGGACAATGCAGAGCAAGGCTGCAAAAAATGGTTTGTGATGTTTGTCATTATTGAGAAGCACAAAGAGATTTAGTGGTGGGTCCTGAACAACTTGGAGTTTGTTCCCAAATTATTTTTGCTTCAAAATCACCTTCTGTGGCATTTATTCAGTTAAGCCACTGTGGATTTTCTGTTTCCTACGAGCTTCACTCTCCTGAGCTTTCCCCTTTGTATCTTCTCCTCTTGAAATTATCCTTTCAGTGTAGTGATTGGACTAATTTAGTTTTGTGGGCATCTTAACCAGTCATTGCTGTTCCAGCTGTGAACAGGACCTCTTCAATAACAGCCAGGTTGCACCTCATCCCATGATCCACTGCTCTGGCTGGTTCTCCTGTCAAAATTTACTTACAGTGAACTTCATTTTAATTTTCCCTAGCAGCTGGTGCTGGCAGAGAGCAAGGATCTGGTGTTCTGATTAGAGAGAGCAGGAGGGAGTTTGTCCTCTGCTGCTTTATGCCCCTCACCAGAGGTGTGAGTCATGTAGGTTTTGCACCTCCTGTGCTGCCAAGGCTTTGATGGAATTTCAGACCTTGTGCTGTGCATTAGCATTTTAATTTTTTATATTTAACATGTTTAACATTCCTCTTTACATCTTTAAAGCATTTCCTGTTGCAGGAGAAGTGTTCATTTGATTTGGAATCAGTGTTTAGCTTTAATCATCAGTGTGGCATTAAGAACTTTATCAGAGTAGAAGCCTGAGGATTTAAAAAAAATCTGTGACTTCTCTCTGTTCTTGCTGTTTGTGTATGGAAGTGTGTTGGAACATTCCCTGGTGATGATGGTACTTCATTTGAATAACATGGAAGTGTGGTTTCTTATAATGAGTAAATTTATCCTGTGGAAGGAACTTTAATAATCTAGATGATTTTTTTTTTTCTGCATTACTTCCTCACACCTAGTTGGAAATTCATGAAACCTGGTTGAGTTTTCAGGACCCTTAAGGACCTGCAATGTTAAAATCATTCATTAACTGTTCTAATTATGTGACTTCTAAGGCATGCCTGTGTGCTTCAGGGCAAGTAGATTTAATGACAAATACATGATACCTGCATTAAATTGCAGAAGCATGGAATCATTAAGGTTGGAAAAGACCTCTGAGATCCTTGAGTCCAACTGTGAATCTGTTCACCACTAAACCATGTCCCCAGGTGCCACATCCACACGCATTTTGAAAACTTCAGTGATGGTGATTCTAGCACTTCCTTGGGCAGCCTGGTCCAAAGCCTGACCATCCTTTCAGTGAAGATGTTTTTTGTAATATCCAGTCTAAACCTCCTCAGGCTGAACCTTTTTCTCCTGTCCTGTCACTTGTTACCTGGGAGAAGAGGCTGACTGAGAAGAGAAATGAAGGCTTCTCCTTAAATGCATCTGGACAGATGATGTGGCTGTTAAAAATGCTAGAAAAAAAACCCCACAAAATATAGTGATAGGTCAGATGGTGATACATGAGCAGTGTACATGTATATTTTTATTTGTTAGATACTTATTTGAAGGGCTGAAAGACTTGGAACAGGATTTTCTCCCAAGTGTTAATGGGGGATTTGGTTTGTTGGTGTTCTGTTGTTAAAATCAGTAGAGACAGTTTTTAAGAATTTTTTTTTCTTGCACCTACAAAGGCAAAAATCTTTTCCCAGTCAAGCAAACAGATCTGTATTTTCCTGTGATTGATGTAGGCTGATATGGGTGGCATTTGAAATTCAAACTGCAGGCAGCTTCTGACATCTGTTGCAGGTGGCTTCTCTGAGGTGGATGTGTAGATAAGGCTGCCATGTAGGCATCTTCCAACACTGAATGTCAAAAAGGTGAGCTGAAATGAGTTAATTTTATTAACAGGTAAATTTGAAGCAATGATAAAAGGAGGTGGTAATTTGTTAAAGTGTTTTTTAAGGAGCAGTCCACCTGTGTCTGCATTCAGTAGCTGGAAACAAGAATAACAAAAGTTTAAGTTTTTCAAGTAGAAGAGAAGCAGTTCATCTAACAAAAGCCATAATGTTAGGAGCAGCTTCTTGAGAGAAGTTGTATCTGCTGGTTTGTCTTTGTAGTCAAAGGAGTTTGGCTGCTTGTGGATTTTCACTGAGGCAGTGCAGTAAATTCTCCTAGACTTGGCTGGTAATTGGCTTCACCTGTGCTTTGTCACCAAGTGCTGAAAGAATGGCAGGCTGGCACCACCGAGTTGTTTAGATTTGCCCAAATGGAGTTTTAGTGTCTGTTATAAATTAATTGTAGTATCAAGCATGTCTCTTGGAAGTGCTTGTTGGAAGGTTGCCTTTTGTGCCTCAGTGAGGAGGGAGAAGTTATCTTGTTGATACAGTTGTAAACTGGAAATAAGCCTAAAATTGAACCTAAAAGTAATTTTCTGTTACTGTGTCTGGAAGTGATCATTTGGAGCCTGGAATGCCCCACGGGGAGTAACAGAACCAGTCCCATTGGAATTAGTAGGAAATTAGAGCTGTACAAGCAGATCAGATCTGAGAGCTGAACTGAACCACCACCACTCGTGGCTTATATTTCTGCTGCTTTCTTTCCTCTTGCCACCCTGGGAGGGGAAGTCCCCAGTGGATTTCTCACAAAGGCAGAGTGTTCCTAGGAAAAATGCTGCTGTTGGGGGCTGTGGGGTTCTGGAGCCAGCCATGTGTTGCTGGTGGCTCAGTAACCACGGGACACTTGAACAATACAGAGGGGTATGTGGAAGACAGCACACATTCTCCAGCTGTAGGCAAGAACTGGTTTTCTTGCATTTCCTTTAGAGAAACAATCAGGCTTGTTAAGATGATTAATTAATGCAGTTTTCAGCCATTAGTCTTTCCAAAGACCAATATATGTAGCCTGCAGTAAAATCCATTAACATGCTGTGACCCTGTGCTAATTGTTAAACTCCTGCTCTGTGAACAGCTCAGGGCTGAGGTGGATGCACGTGGATGGCAGTGGGGTAAGAATGGCTTCCTCACCTATGAAAGTATATAATTATTGATAAAACTTGTAATAATGCTGTCTCTCCTTGGTTGTTGACTGATTTAAGTAGAGTATGTCATTAAAGTTATTAAATAGGAGGGAGAAAGAAGCGATATGGAAAGGGGAAAATTGGTGCATCATCATCTGAAATAACCTTGGCCTTGTGTCAGGTTGATCCATATGAGCACTCATTTAAAACCTGTTTATTTAAACTATTCCACATACAGTTCACTGTTTTTGGAAAATAAAGATGAGGGAAAAACCAGCACAGATGAACCATGGGTTTCATGTGACTGTGATTTGAGTGACTCCAGTACAGTGGAAATAAGTGCCCAGCTGGAGCCTGCTAACTGAAGGCAGTCTTTCAAAACCTAGGCAAAATGTCAGTGAGAACTACAGACAAACTCTGCAGAACCTCTTTTCCACCACTCTTTTACAGGAGTAACGTGAATACCTACTTAAAGTAAAAATATAAAGGGCTTAAAAGGATAGACAGTGCTTGAACTTTATGGAGAACAATACTGAAGGTTAAGATGATTGCAGCAGCCAAAATATTGATGTAAGGCAATGCTGATCTCCAAAATGATGGATAAGATGCCATGCATTTTGGTTAGAGAAGTATGTGATTATTGTCATGTTCCTAATTGTATCAAAAGTGGTTGTTTACATCTTGTAAATTGATGTTTCTAGTTTAAATCTGCAGGGTATTCTTGATGCTGTTCAGTTGATTGTAGGAACTAATCAGGGGAGAAAGATTCTGGCAACATTTACTCTCAATCTCAGTATGTTTTCATTTGAGTCAATTGAGAGCATGACATTGACCTTATCTTATTAAAAAATCGACATGAACTCAAGATTCAGCTAAAAAAAAAACCAACAACCAACAAACCAAACAAAAAAATCCCACCAAACACAAACCCTCACTATTATAACATGTCAGGTTTAGACAAAAGGATTTTTAGATTAACTTTTAAAAATAATTTGCTGTGGGAAGACTTTGTTTTATAGGAAATGCTATTTAGGGTGTGCAGTAGTGATGAATTCTCATTAGGGTAATGGCAAAGCTCTGAGTTACTTCAAGACTCAATAATTCTCTCCTTGAAGTGCTGCTGGTGCTGTCAGTACTGTAAATGCTTGGACATCCACAAGGACAGAGATCTGCTCTTGCTGTGGCAGCAAGCCTGATGCTGCTTTACAATCCTCTGTTTGAAACTCTCTGATGTTCCTGGGATGCTTTTGGTCTCTCAACTTCCAGGAAACTTTTCAAAACTTCCTTATAGAGCTCCAGCTTCAATGGATATTAAATACCATTTGTCCAATGCAAACCATCTGTTATCTGTTTCAGCAGCCTTCAGATAGCAGCATTCAAAGAAAGGAAAACGCTTCCCTCAGTCCTGTGCTTTTTTGCTTTACTGTCTTCAAACAAGTTAATTTTGTGATGTTCATCCATTTGCCCAAGTTTCTTATCTCTGCAATCCAGGCTTGAGGATTCACTTGCAGACCTGCTGTTTTGGGATGTGGAGGGGGTAGGTTTGAGGGCTAGAAGTACTCTTTTCTCAGTTACTGGTTATTTTTGCATTTCTTCTGTTAATCTTTGTTACTATTATAAAACTATGCATTTTAACAGACTGAATTGTGAGAAACTGAGTTTTGTGCTGTCACAAATGCTGGCATTCTTATGTCACTTGAATCCAGCTGAAGAGTGGGGCTGTGGTTTTGTGACATAAACTATGAGCAAGTCAAATGGTTCAGTTCTTTGGACCTCTGCAACTATAGCTCAGCTCATTCAGTCCCAGATTCACCCTGTGCTGGTCCTTCTCTACCCCTAGAATGTGTGCACACAGAAGAGAGTATTCCTAGGAGAATAAATTCCTATTTATACCCCCAGAACATGCTACTCATTTGTAGGAGAGAACTGCATGTTCATATAATATATTCAATAATATAAATATCATTAATTCCAGGGTTCTCTTTCCTCAAATCACTGGTTTCCCATGGCTTTAAGGCAGGCTGATTATAAACTGGGCCTAGTGGAAAGGAAACTGATCTCTCCAGGGTTCCCCCAGCTTCATAGGGGTGAGGTTTTGTCTCATCACCACTCTTGCAGCCAAAGTGAGTATTTTGGAACTCATGTTACCCTTGAGAAGATGCTCTTAGATTGACATGAAAAGGAGGTTTCTGTTAGTGCTGTGGTCAGTTTTTTGGCAAAAGCCCTCCAAGGTACTTCTGTTGTACTTTTGCAAACAAGTTGAACTCCTTGCTTGTCATGTAACATGAGAGGAAGGAGGAAAGTGGAGTGGATGGCAGCCTGAAAGGTTTTGTGTGGCATTAAAAAAAATTGTTTGGCTTCCATAAAAATGGTATTTGAGGAATGCACAGACTTTTTCCCAGCCCAGAAAAATGTGGAATTTTTTTCTGTACTCTGAACAATTCCAACTGAAGGGACTTTGTTCATGCTTCAAAAACATTACTGGGCAACAGAGCCCAGTAATCTCTAACTTTATGAAAGTTTGGACCATGGGAGAATTCTCTGTGATAAAATAGTGAAACTGTTAATTTTCTACTAGCAATTGGGTCATCTTTCACTGAAAGATGAGTTTAAAATAACCAAAAACCTTGCACAAAGAGGAATATTTGGTAATAGGTCTGGTGCAGGCAGATCCACAGGCTTTTCATCACATGAGAGTTTGGGACTTATTATTTAGTGCAGTCTCAAACACAAGGAACTTTAAATCTAAATTTGATTCCTACATAGAAATTAGACATCTTTAGAAGCTGGAATGTATTCTCACAACAACTTTCATCTTATTTTAGATGAACATCTCCTGAGGTCACTCCTCTTTCTGTTTTGAAGCTCACACTGCCACAACATCATAATTAAATGGGATGCTTTTTCTGACTTAAACATGTATTGTTTGATGGGTTTTTTTGGGACATCAGAAACTGGAATATCTTAAATTAGAATGGTGAGAGAAAAACAGATTGCTGTTCATTGAAAAATAGAAGGAATTGAGCCAGTATTTATTTTGCATTTATAGCTGGTGATCTATTTCAGGTCCATGGCAGTGAGCAATCAGCTGTTTTATCTATCTGTACTCAAGTTAGGGAAAGCTGCTGACATGATCTACAGTTAATCTCTGTGCTTATCTGAGACTTAAGAGCTGCTGAAATAATGACAACATATCCTCTCTGCTATAACATTTGAAGTGATGGCTTTTTAGCATCCATACAATATTGCACAAGGTAGTGAAATCTCATAAATCTTTTTAAACAAAACCTCGCTGCTTGGTTGATCATTTGTATTGGGTGGGTAATGCAAGATAGCTTGAAATGTATTTCTGTCAAAAAGGATTATTTGAGAATTGGTCTTTTCTAGCCTACAGTGTTTGAATAATTCTGGTGCTTGAGGTGTCTTCTCTGGTAATCAGCAAAGCACATTCTTCAGTAACTTCTAGAAAATGAAGAAACAATTGTGCCTGTTGAAGTACAAGAGATGCCTTTGCCCTAGCCATCCTACTTGGAGAGTAAATTGCTATTTAGGTAGGAAATACTTGATGTTAACTGGGGTGAAAGAAAGGGAAGAGGGAAAACCTATGCTGTGGTATGAAGATCTACCCTAAGTTTTACCCCTGTTGCCATTTTTGAGATTATTTGATAGCACTAAGTCACCATTTATCTGAATAGACAAGAACGTCTCTCGAGTCTTTGCACACCTTTGTTCAGACACAGTAAAAAGCTTTGGGTTGTTCTGCTGGAGGCTCAGCACTTTGTATTCCTCAGGTGCTAAGAGGTAAGGATCTGAAATCTGTTTTGGAGCCTTGGTGTCTTATTTTAGGATCCTGGCTTGGTCACCACCCCTGCTATCTGATAGCCTTAATCCATCATGGAAACCTACCTGACTCATGGCTTTCAGCTATGCTGGCTTGTCATGAATGATTATTGCCACTTCCCTGTGCATGTGCTGCCTTTCCTGAACTCGAGTCACTCTGGTCTTATTAGCAAAACCTAGTGACTGCCTAGGCTGATGACCCTGAATTGTTGATGTACTTGACCTTCAGCTTTTGCTGTCTCAGGAGGGTTTGGGTGGCCTTCGTGTGCAGCTGTCACACAGTGGAATGTGTGTGACTTTGGCCCCTATACCCATTCTTCTCCAGCCTCTAAATATTGATAGATTACTACAGAACTCCTAAAAAAAAAAAAAACCAAACAACAAACCCTGTTTTGGGAGTGAGCTGTTTCCTTAGCTCTGGAACTGAGATTTTTTTCTTCTCCCCCTTTTTTCAAGTGGTGATTTTGGTGTCAGACCAGTACAAGCTCACACCCAAGTTTTTTCTTTACAAGTGCCTTTAAGGCAGAAACATGTCTGAACAGGCTTCCAGGGAGGTTCATTCTCTCCTGTACCTACTTCCTTGTTTTATTTGAGGAAGGTGCTGATAAAACTTAGGGACAAGGGGTGAGAGAAGTATCACTGGAAGGCAAATGTGCAGAAATAGGCTGAAATGGTCACACATTAAACCCAGTCTCATTCAGACCCTTGAGCAGCTGATTTGTTCAATATCCACATACTGCCTTATCTTCAGATTTGTCTGCCTTCCTATTACCTGGCTTGCTAATTGCTGCACTGATTGATTTCTAGCAGCACAGATAGCAGGAGCAGCTTCATTAGCAAGGAAATAGGTTGTTGAAATTGAGACTTGCTGAAGGGTTAAGCATTGGCACATGGTCACCACCTATAGATTCCTACATGTCCCTAAGGAGATGTCACTGTGCTGTAACTTAGTGACAATTGCTCAGTTAGGATTTGGCTTTGTCAAAAAGAGACCTCAATTGGAGAAATCTGCCCAGTGAGGATTTTTTTCAGGAAGATCCCGTTTTAGTTTTTTACAATTTAGCAAATGATTCTGTAACATATTTTTGCAAGCATTTCTTTTTCAGGTCTGACACAAATAACGTAATAAACAACTTTAGGTGTAATGAAGTGGAGCTTGGATTATTCTGCAAAGTTTATTGTCCTGTAGTAGTTAAGAAGAGGTCTCTGAAGTAGAGAATCAAGACATTTTGTGGGAATGCTTATTAGGATTATCTGAAGTTTTCCATCTCCCCCATTTATTTCCTCTTCTTTATTCTTTATTTTTCTTGTCCCAACCTTACAAATGCCCTCACACAATAAAAGCACCTGTGTTTTACAAGGGGAAGTCTTTCTTTCAAGAGCTGACATAGATGAGTGAGCCTCACCCAGATTTGTCTCCTGCTTTCATGGGCTTTCCTGATGGGTCACTGGAGCCTGACCTCACTTATGCTGGCCACTCGTGCTCTTAAAAACACCAAACAGAGAATCTGAGGCAGTGGAGCATTCTCCAGGGAACTGGTGGGACTTGGAGGATGAAATAGGATTTGGGTACAAGGTTGTGGCTTTCTTTAGAAACCACATCTAGGCATAAAATAGTGCTAGCAGTCAGGATTTCAAAGCAATTCACTCAGGAGAGGAGTAAGGAACAAATAGCTTGTAAAGACTTTGCTTGAGCAGATTAGTCAAACATTTTGTAGACATTTCTCCCCATTTTAAACACTGGATGTTATTTCTGCCATGACTCCTTTAAGCAGTAACTCCCCAAGCCAGAGCTGGATCTGATACAAGTTGTGAATCTGCCTCAGATTATAGTGAGAAAACATTCCTACCTAATCAGATGTGGATTTTCAAGGTAATGGCCCTGACCCATACAGTGAAAGGTCAGTGAATGCAACATGCACTAAAGCAACAAAGTGAGGTTCATATGAATGGGCATCCATGATGAAAACTCCGAATTTTTTTATTAAATTGTGGTTTTGTGTATAGTATAGCACAATGTAGAATTATTAGGGTGACAGTGCAGCCTGTTAAGAAAACTTAAAGCTTTTTTACCCAATTTTGTTGAATTTTCTGACAGCATTTCTGAACTGATGCCGTGAGACCAGATCCTGTCAGAAAGTTGCTGATGTGGAGCAGCTCTTCTGGCTTAGTGAAGTTTTTGTTGTTACTGCCTGAGGACATCTGACTGGTGCTGCAAAACACTCTATATGGTATTTTGTAATTGCTACCCCTTAGGAGATGATGACCTTCTAGACTCATGTCAAGATACATGCACCCACTTCTGTTTTTCAAAGATCCTCTAGAACCAGGTTACCATCAATGATAATAAATGTAATATTCCAACCAAGAACTGTTTGTTGGTCAGTATTTAACTGTCTTATAATGTTAGAGGATTTTTCTTAAATACTTGTGAAAGAAAAGAGAAAAGAAGGTAATTTTCCTGTTGCTTACAATGATGTAGTGTGAGCTGAGCTACTTTAGGAAATCTGTGTGCATCTTTCTGAGAAGCAGCTGGTAAAATTCCAGGGTGAGTGAATGAATAGAGAGCAGAGATTATTGCTGGGGTATTTATTGCAAAGTTGTTTCCCTGGACTGATGTGGTCTTTAACTTCTGAACATCTCTGGCCCTGTAATGTCATCTTGTCTCTGGTGCCAGCTTCAAAACTGTAACTGCCCAGTTTGTCCACCTAAGCCTCCCAGCTAGTAATTTGGCTTCTCTTAATTGATGGAACTGAGTAAAAGTTCTCTATATTTGACTCCTATTTACTTTAATTATAGTAAATTTTGTCAGAAATAAAGTACCACTGTGCTTTATACGTTATGAAGCTCATCACAAGGAGCTTCGTGTTCTTCCAGGGATCAGAAGTTGTTGTTCTCCCTATCAGCTGTGAAGCTAAATGGAGACTGCACCTGTGTTAATGCTGGAACCAGGAACCAAGGTGTTGCCTTGAGACTTGGCAGCACAATGTGTTTTTCAGCCACAAAAACCTGCATACAGCAAGTGTGAAAGCTGCTGGTGAGTTTTGGTTGTGAGCCACAATCACCTGGAGCCCAGATCTGGGTACTTAAGGCAAGCAGTGCTGTTCTTCAAGTTTACATGCTCTGTGCTTATCTTCTTTGTGTCTTGAGCCCTTGGTATTTATCACACAGGAGTTTCTTTAGGGCATTCTTAACCATCAGGTGTTGTAGAGGCACTGTGGGCATGGGTAAAAACATTTGTGGAAATGTAAAAAATACATTGGCAGAGAATGAGAGTTGCTGCCTTAATTTCTGTTGTTTAAGGTTTCTTTGCTCACAGCTGCAATGAGTTAGTTGCTGTACTTGTACTTTTCAAGGTAGATTCAGTAATGGATGCCATTTGCAGCTTTGTTTTGGGGTGTTTTTTATCATCTTTGTGCCTTTGGTCTGCAGAAGTGCTGCCACAGCCAGCCAGGGAGGCACTGCTTCTCCAGAATACCATTACCCTGAGTTACTTTTTCATGTAGTAACTGGAGGGATAATATTCCCAAGTTCCACATGCAAAAAGAGGAGCATGTGGCAGGTATAAGCATGCCTTTTATGATGTGAAGAGCTCCAGGCAAGCTGTTTGTCTTGTAGCCCTCAGCTTCCACACAGCTATTACTGAGACTGGCTTTGGCTAGTTGTGTAATTTTGTAATGCTGTTGTGGCTGCCTGGCTCACCTCCATAACCAAAATGAAGGTAAATTACAGCATTCAGCACAGAAATGGATCAGAAGTTAACAATGCTTGTGTTTATAATGCAGTTGGAAATTGATATTTGAGATGTCCTGGTAATGGTGTGTCTTATTGTTCTAGCTTGTTGGTGCCTATCCTGTGATCTAGGGATTCAGGAATACCTGAGTCAGTCTTTGGTATTGTGCTAGAAAGAAGAAAACTGAGGCAGGAGGCTTTGAAAATTGAAAATATTTAGTCATTGAGTCTTAGGAAGAAACTCTTCTGTGAGGGTGGTGAGGCCCTGGCTTAGGTTGTCCAGAGAAGCTGTGGCTGCTCCATCCCTGGAAGTGTCCAAGGCCAAGTTCCTGGCAAGAGCACCCTGGTCTAGTGGAAGGTGTCCTTGCCCATGGAACAAGATGAGCTTTAAGGTCTTTCCAATCCAAACCATTCTTCTGTGATTCCACTGGAGATGGGTTGTGGCTGTAGTGGGAATGCTGATGGTTGTTTTGCACATCATTACAGTGGTCATGGGTACAGCTCCTTGGGGAGACAGCAGTTTTAAAAAAGTTTTATAACTTTTGTTCTCTGTTGTGAGTTAGAAATAGCTTGTCCTTGAAGGACATGCTGACTCTTTATGGCTATAGAAAAGATTTCCCTAAAAGCTTTTAGATCTTTACTTTAGCAACAAGAGAATATAGCTGCTAAAAGGAACTCCCTAAGTTTGAGTTTATTAAATCTGTGAGACTGGAGGGATGGAGATGGAATGTCCAAGACAGATGGAATGTCCAAGGGATTTGTCTGTAGTGAGGCCCTGGCAGCAGATTTTGCTGTCCTTTGTGGACAGATGAGGGGCACAGCTTTTAGGTATGAATGGAAAAGCCATGTCTCACTTCTTGTTCTGTTTCCCCATGACTACTGAATCGAGTGCTGCTCAGCCTTGAGTCACTGGGCCTTATTCATGGTGGAATTTACTGAATTTACAGCCAGCAGAACTGTTATTTACATCATCTCAGTGTCCATGGGCTCTGTGGAGCCTTGTGCTGGTGTGGGGACTGGGAGGATGTAGGTGTTCACCCTTCAGAGTGTGCAGTGTTTCAAAACTCTGTGTTTATTTTTTATCATTATGTTTTACAGTAGGCCCAGTTCCCTTTGCAGAATGTGCCTGACACACAGGTTTGATGAGTAGCCAGTGAGGAGGTGACTTGGAGGATCTTTAAGTGATTTTTGTCAAGGCTGAGATACTAATATCTTGACATTTTACTCTCAAAACTGGGGAGGAAAAGTCAAGGGGATATCCAGGAACAGTGTTAGACATGTGAACTTTGGAGGCAGACCTTCACCAGGCATTTATTCATAAATATCTTTTAGTAAAATGTAAAGTGAAGGGGCTCAGATCAAGCTCCTGAGGGCTTCCACAGGGCATGGAAGAGAGTCCTCAAAATTCCCTAGTCTTTTTTCTTTTGAAATCACCTTTGGGAGTACCATGATGGACTTCCATTATTTGAATATGTCCCCAGAAACCCACGATGGAGTGATGTTGGAGATGGGATCTCACACAGATACTGTCTGATTTATCCTGAGAAAAAGTATGTGTTTTCCCACTTGCTTTAGGACTTCCTTAATTTAGATAAGAGCTTCTTCCAGCTTCTCCTGCCTCTGCTCTGGCTGATGTCATTTAAGCCAGAAATGAGTGTCCACACTTGTGTCCAGAACTTCAGGCTTTGCTTGTTCAAGATGCATCAGTTCTTGTGTATCATCAGTGCAGGTGGGCAGTAAAACAAGTGGTGAGTTCAGTGTTTGTGGGAAGCATCCCACATATTTGGCTGCAAATCCTGGACAAATGAATCCTCACTCTACTTGGACAGGTGTTCTGGGGTGGAGGGGAGAATGCTCTGGGAAACATGGCATGTTTCTGTGTCTGTTGTGGAGAGTTCCTGAAACATCCTACTGGTGATTGATGGGCTTTGGAACAGCTTCAGGTAGCCTGAACTCGACACAGGGAAACTTTAGTTAAACCTGTCAGCTCTCCTCTTGACCTG
>NW_026612749.1:0-52702 GCF_029582105.1 Oenanthe melanoleuca | reverse complement strand
CTGTCAGTCTCTGCATATTTTTCTCTTGCCAGATCAGCCATCATTTCTTTTCCTTTAATATAAGCCTTAATGCGATCATCATCTTTGTCTTCTTTTTCTTTCTCTTCAGCTTTAAATATTTTTTGTTCAGCTACATATTCCTGTTTAAATGGAAAACTACTTTAATTTTCATGTAGAATGAGATTTTGGAAACATGAACTAAAAACAAATTCTAGCAAATACTTCAGGCCTACTCTGTAATAAGGAGTTCTTTACATCAGTGAAGCTACAGAAGATAGAAACCCAGAGATAACAGAAAATATTTGTTATCTGCTTATCAAAAACCAAAATGAAAGTAAAATTAGTGTGTGGCTGCAGCCCCAGGCTTATAGTATCTTTATTTTCTCTCCTCTACCTTCCCAGTGGCTTCAACTGTACTGTTCACATCCTGTGTATCATTCATATGGTGCAGACTCTGAAGGGCTCAAACAGTAAGTCTGTAGAACAATCAAAATCTGAAGCATATAAGGCATTTTTGTAATAACTCAGAAATGGTACTTGTATAGCTTGGCAGTATGTATAGTTTTTGTTGTACATACAGGGTTGGGGGGAAAGGGGGGGGGAAATTTGTGTATTTGGAGTGAGGATTATGGAAGGGGGAAAAAAAAAACAAGTAGGGTTTTAGCGGGTATTCTCTCCTTTTACTCTCTCACATGGCAATGAATCATCACAGTACCTCTACTTCAATTTCCCTGCTCAAGCAGGCATTGGCAGGGAAACAGTAAGTGTGGCAAGTAGGTCATCACCAAGTTTAAAAGATATTGTCATACTCTGGCTATTCCCTCTTCCTAACAAAGAAAAATGAACTTGAGCAAGTACATGGAACCTAAATCCAGTTCTCCAAGTCAAGGACAATCTCCTTGCTGACTCTAGCAGACTTTGTCCATTGAAGACCAGTCAAAGCTCAGGTGCCACATTAAAACTTCCAGGAGGTCTTTAACAAAAGCACAGAGGAAAAACATGGCCTCCAACTGGCAGGGTAGGCATTTGATGCCATGCTACTAAAGCAGTCAGCAAAGATCCTGTTGCCCACAACAGGTTTATTTGTGGGCCAAGTCCAGCCAGCCCAGCCAAGGTGAAATACACATTTTGAACGGTCTGCTTTTCTGCTACTTACAAGATGTTGTCTCTGGAATTCAGCTTTTTTCTCCTGTTCCTTTTCTTTTTCTCTCTGAATTTCCAGTTGGTATAATTGGCTCGATCGCTGTATTCGTTCCCCTTCTCTTCTGGTTTCCAGCTTGGCCAGATCCGCTTGATCCTTGTGCTCTTTTATTCTGAATCAGAAAAGGGAGTGAATAAAAAAGCTAGGGACAGCATGAAGTAATGATGAACAGACAGAGATTACGCACATCTATGGGTATTTTAACAGTAAAAAACCCTGGTACTTCGAAGTAAAATATCAGAGATCAAAAGCAGAATCGGTTTCTATAAGCTAGCTCCAAATTCTTTGGCCAAAGCTCAGTTCCAGTTTGAGGGTGCTGAGTGCTAGGTTAGTCTATACTAGCGAAAGTGAACATAACCAGTGTATGGACTCAAATGTTAGAGTGATTTGATGAGCCTGTCTCACTGCTATCCCACGCCCAAGAGCCGCCCCTTTGCGCGGGCCGTGCAGCCGGGTCCCGCCCGGGCCGGGCTGCCCACGGAAGGTTTTTAACCCAAACCCCTCGCCCCCTCCCGGGCCCCACCGTCGGACTCACTGCGCCAGCTGCTCCTGGGCCACGGCCCGGCGGCTCAGGTAGCGGCCATGCTCCAGCTCTGCGTCCTGGCGGGCGGCGTCCGGCCCATCCAGGTCCATCCTCGGCCTGCTTCGCCGCCTCTCTGGAGACGGAACGTCTGCCGAAGGAGAAGGAGGGATCCTCAGCGGCGGCCCGGCTTCCCGGGAAATCGGGGTTCCTTCTCCCGCTCAAAGGCGGTGGCCGCGGGAGCCTTCCGGCGCCGAGGCGAACAATGGCACCGAGTGGGAGGTGGGCGCTGCGCCGCGAGTGCCGGAGCGGCACCGCCCCCGCGCAGCCCCGCCCCGGGCGGGCCGCCACACACGGAGCGAAGGAAGGGAGCCACCCCCGGGAGTCCGGACCCTCCTCCCCAGCCGGTTCCGGAGCATCTCGTTTCCCTGCGACGCGCCCGTACCCGGTAAGAGGCTGAAATGGCCGCTCCGCCTCTGTCCTTTCGCTCCCGCCGGTTCGTCTGTGCCGCGCAGCTCGGCCTGGCTCCGTGCGCTGCCGCGCCTCACAAGAGCCTTTGCCCCGCCAGGCCTGCCTGCTGCCGCGGCCCAGAGCCCGTGGCGGCCCTGGGAGCTGCATGAGGGGGTCGGCCTTCCTTCTCCTTCCAGGCATTCAACCCTTGCCTTGCCTGGAAGAGGCTCCTCAAGGAGGTGACTGCTGCACCCAGAAAGGACAGCAGCCACCTTACACCCAGCGTTTTTACAGCGTAGGGGAGGTAAAGCCAGTTCTGCTCGGCCCTCAGCTTCCTAGAGGTACCTTGCCTCCGGGGTAGCCTCACATCTTCCTCAAAGTCCTGTGCTTTCTCCAAGGCCTGCTGCTTTTGGCAGCTAGGTCGAGGAGCTTGAGGACACACCAAAGACCCACTTTCAAAGCCAAAATATTGGCAAGCATCCTTTTTTTTAACAACTTGTATTATTTTCTAGTCTGGCCAGCAGAGAGTGGCAGCTGTGGGGTGCAACAAAGCAAAGCTTTAAGTTTCTTCAGCTTTGTTTCCAGTGGACACCAGGATAGAAGAATACCCTGTTTAAAGTCCAGGGTACTGGTGAAGGAAGTCATTACAGGAATTCCCAGTTTACAAGACAAGGAAATGATGTTAACATTTCACCAAAGAAAGCTAAGCTTAAGGAGGGAGATGTGTCTATGGTTTGGGTGCTGGTGAGTAAATCTGCTGAGGAATCTGAGATACAATTTTACGTCACATCTATTTACCACAGACTGAACTGCTGTTAGTCTTTTTGAAATAACAGCACAACTATGTTGTCTCTGGTTGATGTGCTAATTTTGTAGGCCCTATTTGCAGTTATATTGGGACCTATTTGCCTCTTTGGTGACCTTATAAGAGCTAAGATCAAATTGCATTAATATTTTCATATAATAAAACTGATTTATAGCATGACATTTGTTTTTCAGACATAGTTGCACAATGCTGCCAAAACTGCACACTCTAACTATTCTAACTTTCACATATGTTCTCTTTTTTTCGTCCCCTGTAGTTGTTTTAGTTTGGTCTTTTCTATTATGGGGAATAATTAACTGGAAGTAGGCTAGTGAAAAAGGTGACTTTTTGCTCTGAGAATTCATTTCGTAGACCTGGAAAACCCACGACAGTGAATTTTTAGAATAATTATTATTAAAATTTTAACAGAAATAGTGGAGTTTTGCCTGGAATGGGTTACAGTGACAGTCAATTATATAATATGAATCCCTGTCTCAAGTTTAATAAACTAACATTTATGAAATACCAGCTGGTGATTTTTGAGAATATAACCAGTTATATGACAATCTTCTATTTTTTCAAATAGAAGTCCAGATTCATGGTATATATATTTGATATAAATCATTTACAGTTTAACTCTGTCTGTAAGGTTGAAAAGCATATGTCTTTAACTTGAAAATGGCTTCTACCTTTCCTTAGTGGAGAGTTTAAACATTATTTCATGTTTTTGTTTCTTGAGCAGCATTTACATCTACAAGGTAACTGGGTCCCAATGTAGAATTACATGTTGGGAAACTAGTATTTATTTCTTCTTTTCTCAGGAAAATGGTCCATGTCTAAGTCCCTCTTTGCATACTTTGAGAAGAGGATAAATATGATGCGTAGTCTTGGACTCTGTTTCAATTACTTCCTGTGCATATTTCTGAAATTCATGCTCTTTAGAAAGTGCAATAGCCTCTGTCTGAGCATGGTAGTCCAACTCTGCTTGCTTTTCCTGCTCTTTTCTTGCCTGCTTTTCAGCCTGATGAAGAAAAGGAAATAACAAAGCTTAGTATTTTGTTCTTAACATCACCATCCTGTAAAGCTGAAAGAGGGTGAAAGCTTACAGAAGGTCTGCAGCATTCTTAGTTAATACTTGGCACTTATCATCCCTCCCCACTTCTCTGCCATATCCCCCCAGAAAGGGTACATTAAGTAGCTGAGTGAACATCAGCATTAGCTGCTGCTTTTTGGTGACCTGGCCAGAAGATACAAGAGGACAGCAGTGCACGGTTGAAAAAATGTCATGGCACAGGACAGGATGTGATCTGTTCTTGCAAACCAGCCTTGATTTGCACCAATGCTCTGAGAAGGCTGGTCCCCAACACCAGCATATGCCAGGCATATGTGATTAAAAAAACAACCCAACAAACAAAAATTTAAAACAAAAAAGCAAACTTCCTCTCAGCAGGAGCTAGTGCTATTGGTTTAGATGTGTGCAGGGATTGACAGAGTACAGCTTCCTCTATTTACCATTTGCTGGAGCAGAATTTTCTGTACTTCTCTGTTTGCCTCATGTCGTCCATGTTTTTTGATGCTTTCCATTTCCAGGTAGATGCGGTCTTTTTCCATTAATACATCACGTTCTTTTTCAGCCTCTTCTTTCTCCTGTCTCTCCTTTTCCTCTTTCAACTTCATCTGTAGTTTACAAAACACACAAAGTTACCCAAAGGGCTGGCCTGCTAAGCTGGAAGTTGTATCTCCCTGCAGAAGCAGCCCTGTATCAGCGCTCCGATAAGCACAGTCACTGTGGCTGGCCAGGGTCCAAGCCCAGGTTTTCAGCAGCCCTGGCAGATGTGTGCCCAACACAGAAGGGGGTAAGGGAGAGGGGACTCCAGGAAAGGTGTCAGCAGACTTGCTGAAGCCTGCTGATGCATGGCACCAGTCACCAACTGTGGTCTTGGCCAGGCTCATCTGCTGGAGTAAGCAGAATTAAGATCAGCCCAAGTTTCTTACCACAGTGGCTCTGTGTTCAGCAATAGATTCAATGGCTGCCTTTTGTTTTGCTTCTTTCTCTTTCAGTTTTTTTTCTTCTTCAGCTTCTTTTTCTGCAGTTTCTCTACGCAGTCGATCATCTTCTGTCCGTAATGCCTCAGCCATTTGTTCAGTTAATAGACTAATGGTTTTGTCCCGTTGTTCCTGTGCTTGTCTGCAGAAGAACATGAGCTTTCATAACATACCTGGGCTACACACTTGGGTCTACCTGAAGCTACCAAACTCAGCAGTTCTGCTTCTACTTCTAGAGTTCTCTCCTCTTTACTACAGAGGCTGGCCCACCCACCCAGCTCAGGATCTCCCTTTGTTCTTCCTGTTTGGTTTAGTTTTATATTATCTGATTTAGCAAATAAATGTCCCTGGTGTTCTTGTATCACTAGTTTCTGCTGCAGTAATGAGCTGGAGCACTCAGTAAGGACTCCAGCGAGCATCTTGCCATCAGGAAAGGAATGTTGGAAGTATTGGCCAGAAGCAGGAAGGGAAGAAAACTCTTAGATTGACTCTGTAGTATCATCATGTTGTACCCTCAATGTTAAATTGATAAAACATCTCCCCTTAATAAGACCACAATGTAGTTAATTAATGAATGTGCCTTGTTAAAAAGTCAAATCATTTTTCTTGAGCTGACTCAGAGAAATATAGCTTATACTCAAAAATATTTTCATCAAGGATCTCAGTTGTCCTTAATTGTTGAGGAGGTGGAGGTTTGGCAGGCCATATGGAAAATCACTCTTCCCAATACACTGGTTCAAAGCTTTGCACTTTCATAAGCCTCTGTACTTTGAAGGGCGGAGGGATTGCTCCCTCACACCCTTACTAAGGAACCTGTGAAAAAATTTCCTTTTTCTCCTGAATTCCCTGCTCTATCAGTAGAATTTAGAATAACTGTTGATTGTGTTATATCATTAGTCTAAATAATCTGAAAACTACAATATCATTTTTAGATCATTTACAATTTATACCCTAGCATTGTACCTACCTACGCATTTCAGCTTCTTTCTTTTTTCTCATCTGGGCAATAATTTGCTTTGCTTTAAAATGAGCTTTGATCCGATCATCTTCTTCCATTTGGTTTTGTTCCTCTATTGCTTTGATTATTTTCTGGTCATTTATATACTCCTGTATGGGCAAAATGGTCCTGATGTAACTGATGATGTTTAGAATATTGACCTGGGGTAGCAGCTTATGGGAGTCACTCCCTGTTCCCCCTTCTCAAGTTTCTTTCAAAAACAGAAGAGAGAAAAGAGATTCTCAGGAAAGGGATACTTCCACTTACTTCTGTCTCCATCAGGAGGATACAGCTGATGTGAGGGTAGGGAAAACGAGCTGAGCAACAAACAGCTGCTGCTCTGGTGCATTGCACAAAAAGCATTGTCCTGTGTTCCCACTGACACATGTGAGTGAGAGGGCCGGTGAGTGGCAGGGACTGTCCAACCACCAGCCCCACACACAGATTATTCTGCTCCTGGTCCTGCCTCATCCAAAACTATCCCTGTCTAAGAGCTTAATCTGAAACAAAACTGAGGAGTTTTCTATACTTTATGTAAAAAACAACTGTCTTTAGCATGCTGGCCAGAACCGCTCTGAGGAACCTCTTGTTTGTACCTTGGTAGGATGCCTTTAAAGATGCAATGAGATGGCAGCAGTTCTCAAGGAGATAGTCCTTGATGTCTACAGCATATGTTATGTCTTAACCATAGACTGGTCAAAGCATTAAGTGCCAGCTGCCCTTCAGACAACAGAAGGGAGGGGCCTCCAAGAGGTCTTTCTCAAAAGTACAGAGGAAAGACATGGCCTGTAACTGTCAGGGTAGGCATTTGATCCCAGGCTACTAAAGCTATCAGCAAAGATCCTGTTGCCAGTATACCACTTCATCTGTGGGCTGAGTCCAACCATCCCAGCCAAGGTGAAATACACATTTTGAACTGTCTGCTTTCCTGCTACTTACATGATACAGTTTCCGGCATTGCATTTTTTTCTCATGTTCCTTTTCTTTTTTTCTCTGCATTTCTAGTTGGTACAATTGGACTGATCTCTGCATTTCTTCTCCTTCTCTTTTTTTTTCCTGTATGGCCAGATCTGCCTGATGTTCACGCTCTTTTATTCTGAATCAGAAAAAGGTGAATAAACGGTCTAGGAACTGCATGAAGTAATGAACTGCATAACCACAGGTACCTTGCAGTGAAGAATGTGATAGTTTGAGTTGAAGGTAGGTAGAATATCGGAGGTGAATGACAGCAGGATTGTTTGTAATTGTAGCCCTGGTCAGAAATTTACTATGTGGTATGCTCACAGTTTGCAGTCTCATGGTGATAAATTTTAGCTGGATGACCCATTAGCACCATGGCATTGGTAATGCTCTGGCCTATATCTGCAGCATCCTTGAAGAACAAAATTTCCCTGGGGTGACCCACCATACCTGTGTTTCGTCTAGGCATGCAGGCAGCAGCTTAAGCTGGTAGTGTTCTGTACTAAGTTCTGCAAGGATTTGTGTTGCGCCTGGAATATGTAAGACCAGACTTTGCATCCTTCCTCTGCCTTGGGAAATTTGACTCCTTCTATCACACCAGGGCCAGTCCCATAAATACCAATGGGGATCCTTCCATAAGATTTACAAAAGACTTGAGAGAAGGAATATAAGTGGTAGTAATGCCTTCTCTTGTTGTGCAGTCTGGAAGCTCATTATGGGTAAATGGAAAATCTATTTTAACATTTTCCTTGTCTGGAACAAAAACTGAGTAAAATACACTTAAATTTCATTTACAACATTTGAACAGTGCTTTGACTAAAACCTGTTGATACTTCCCAGAAGTGACTTTGCATGCAGACTGTTGGCAACTAAAAATGCATATAGCTTTTCCCTTTTGGGCAAGATCTTCTGTGATCTTCTTTTAGAAGAATGGCATTTGTGAAACAAATTGTTAGTAAGTTTCTGTAAAAACCTCACAGAATGTATTTTGAGAAGAGTTGAAGTAAATAATGAAATAGGGTTGCTTTTAATTATTACTTACTGTTCTAGCTGATCTTTGCATAGTGCCTGTTTATTCATATAATGCTGACGTGCTTTTTCTTGCTCACTGAGAATGTATTCTTTAAATCGACGTTGCTCTTCTTCATAATCCCTCTTTTTGTTATCAACTAATCTTGACTTTAGAAATTCAACTTGAGCATCTCTTTCTTTTAGGACCTTAGTAAGTAGAAATGCACCCTGCAAGAGAACATATAAAGTAATTTTCATGTTCAGAATTCTTTAAAGACATTCAGTACAATTTCAACATAAAAAATATAAGTTGCCAACAAACATGGAACTGTCTCATTCTGTCCTCCTGATAACGTAGGTAGGTTTTTGCACGGTCAATAACCTCCTTCCTTTTTGCTGCTTGGAATTTTGCTTCTTCCAAATCAAGTAACTTTCTTTCTTCTTCTTCCTTTTCTTCACGTAATTTTTTGGCTTGAAGTTTCTGTTGTATCAGGCTCTACAGTGCAGACAGAATTAGAAATCACACTTAAATTTTGGATTGGTTTTCTTACTTTGCATTTTAGCTTTAAGTAAAAAAATATAAATGTTTATGTTAGATGTTAACTGTATTTAAATGGCATTTAGTTGAAATACATATTCAAAACCAAATGTTAAACAAAGGGAGTACAGCTAGAAATGTTACTACGGTGTGTTTTTGTGTATACAAAAGTGACTACTCTTGTTTAGGAATGTATCTTGTACTTACCAGAGTGGCACTGGGGGGGTCTTTTCCAGCAGCTTTGGAGTCCAAGTGCACTTCTTTCTGTTCTTTTTTCTCATCGATGTGTGCTGCTTCTCTAATGCTGGCCTGAATCCTTTCCCAGTCTGCTTTTGGCAATACAATGACCTGACGAAGATCTGCTTCATTTGGAAGAAAATACTCATTCAGAACATCCTTTTCATTCAATTGTTGTGCTGTGCAGAGAGAATAAAAAATACAAAGGCTACTTGATACTAGAAAATCCAATAAGCAAACATGTATCAGGATTTGAATGCTTGCATGGCAACAATACTAAGTTGTCCTTATTATTAGGTAGTCCCCCAAACCCTAGAGCTTGGACAGGGTATCTGTATCTGTAGGCTGCCTACAACCAGTGCTTGTACTTGGACAGGCACTGACTGACTGGGCTGTTTGTATGTGCCCTTGCCCGTTTGTGTGTTTATGTAGGTTTGGCTTGCAGTAACGCACTTCCCAGGCAGTACTTGGGCACGATTCTTAGAATAACAGGGAGCAGAGGCCATTCCCAAAATGAAAAAGAGAATATTAGTAAAGCCATTCTGCTGGCTAGATGAGGAGGCAGTTTGGGCACAGACTGTACCTTATTACCATGTATTGCATACTCATTGTATTTACTGAAATAGTTCTGTTGTAGGACAGTTTTTGATTTGTTGGCAAGACTAGGATTTCTTTATTGCATTAGGCTTACATACACATGTGCAGGCATAAATGCAGCTTTTCTAGTTCACATCTAGCTTTTGTGAAAAGCTCTTTCAAGTGTCACTACCATTTTTTAAGGGAATGACACTGTACAGAGTGGTGTTCTGTAGAAATTGTGTGATTTGCAGCAGATTGACAGGCCATGTCTGAAAGGTAAGGAGGCTTTCTCTTAGAGTGACACCGCTGTCAAAGTCTGTTTTCCAGATGCCATTGCTGACCAGCCTCCCGACAGGGATCAGACCTGGTCCTTTCTCTCTGTCCTAGGTGAAGACAGCCTCACCAGAAGTAAAGGCGCACTGATGCAGCTGTGTCCTGCAGGCAGGAATCTGCCAAGCCCCTCGTTCTTCCCCAGCTGCTGCCCTTGGAGGTTACTGGACCTGCGCTGCGTTCAGGTCAGTTCTCTCACTCGGTTCCTAGGGAGAAACAGCCCCACTTGCCGTCTGCAGCTTGGGGAGCTTTGGGGACTCACGGGCACCGCCGCGCCGCCGCCGCCGCCCCGCCGCTGCCGCCGCCATCTTCCCCGGCTGCGGGGCCGTTGCCGGGCGACCCGGCGGCGCGTGGTCACGTGACGGAGCGCGCGGGGCGAGCCCGGGCCCCGGGCGCTGCCCCCGCGGGTACGGCCCCGCCGTTGAGGCTGCCGTGCTGTCTCCGGCATTGGCTGCGGGGCCCGGGGCAGGACTGACCTGCCCGGGTGGGGTCAGCAGCTTCAGCTTCACAAATGGCTGCATTTCATTTCGTTGGCTGCTTTGATTTCGTGCGGCCTCGTTGAAGGCACAGGCTCCGTCTGTTCGGTGGACGTTTCCTTTCGGAATACCTATTGAGGCGTTTTGCCAAGAGAATCTCAGTTTGGTTGCATTGGCAAATGCTGATGGAGAAATTAACATCTGCTAAAACTGATGGTGTGTGAGTACAGAAAGATTGGTGCTGTGTTAGCAAGTATTAGTAACTGCAGCATGAGTTTAGATACTGTCACAGTAGCTATTTTAAACAGAAGTTGGACACTGAACTTTAGCATTTACAGATTGTATTTTTAGCTACAGCACAACTTCCCGTCCCGGTAGTGGCCATAAATAACTCATTTTGTTCAGATATTTTCTTCCAGAATTTATTCTCTTCTGAGCACAAGGTCAGCGTAGGAATATAGTACTTGTGTTTATATAAATAATTTTCTTTTTTGTTTGTTTTTGGAAACTATTTTCTCACAGCTATGAAATTTCTGTTGGTTTTTGATTTTGACCATACAATCATAGATGAAAATAGTGACACCTGGATTGTGAAATGTGCTCCTGAAAGAAAACTTCCAAATGGATTAAGAAACTCTTACCAACCAGGACATTGGACAGAATATATGGGCAGAGTTTTTGTCTACTTGGGAGACAATGGTGTCAAAGAAGATGAGATGAAAAGAACTATGACAACAATTCCTTTCACTGCGGGAATGATAGATCTTCTGGGATTTATTGGCGAGAACAAGCACTTGTTTGATTGTATAATTGTTTCAGATTCTAATACAGTATTTATTGACTGGATTTTGAAAGCTGCTGACTTCCATAATGTGTTTGATGAAGTGTTTACAAACCCTGCAGCATTCAGCAGTACTGGTTATCTCACTGTACAGCACTTCCATGCTCACCATTGTGCAAAGTGCCCTAAAAACCTTTGCAAAAGGAAAGTTTTAAAAGAATTTCTAGATAAACAGTTAGAGCGAGGAGTGAGTTATACAAAAATTGTATATATAGGTGATGGTGGGAATGACCTATGTCCAGTAATGTTTTTGAAGAAGAATGATGTTGCTATGCCCAGGCAGGGCTATACCTTGGAGAGAAAGATTTCTCAACTGGCCCAGAGTCTCAGTCCCGTACAGTGTTCTGTTCTGGTTTGGTCATCTGCAATCGACATTATGTCGTACCTGAAACTGCTTATAAAGGAATGATTAAAATGATAAAAGGAAACTGGTGCAGTTACATTTTAACTTATTGGGAGAGAAAAACTGCATGTGTATAAAAGCTCAAAATTGTAAAATTGGCTATTACCTGAAATGATGGGTTTTTCAACCATGACATAAAACTGTTTATGTTCAATCCTAGTAATAATAGGAAAAAAAGGCAGTAAAAAAAGGCCTTCTAACAGTACAGATTCCAACTAAGTGGAGAAGGGGTGTTGGGACAGGACTTATCATTAGTTTTTGTCTACTCCCTCCCCTCCAACCCTTTCCCAAGTATATAACTGACGTTTTACAATCCCACAGACTTAGGGGAAGGAGTAGCATTACTATTCAAAATAACTAAATTCTTTACTTAGAAAATATTAGGTGCCAGGAGCATGGTTCTGGAGCTGTTGGCTTTTATACTTCTTTGATCTGATGGCAGATTATTTGTTGTAATCTTGTTTAATCAAAAGATGCATTTATATTTTTAATCTATTAAATATTTTACCAGACAAAATTACTTTTTAATAGTTTGTATTATCTTGTATTGTAAAGACAATAAAAGTTGCTGTCACTGACAAATGCAACACAACTAATTTGTGTCATGTATTCTGCTGACCTGTGTGTTATCAGGCCTGGAGACTGTAGACGTAAGTGTAGGTTTCAGCCTTTGGCTGGTCAGACCCTTTCTCTTCTGGAAAATTGTAAGGATGTTGCTCTTTTATTTAAAGAAAAGTCTCTCTCCCATTCTGGCTACTGCCCTGACAGCGTGCTGCTGCCACTCTGTACAGAGCTGACACTGGTTTGATCTTCCGTGCTGACTGCCCTGAGGCAGCCCCTTGGTCAGCCCCTTTTTCCTCCTTGGTTTCTGCTGCAGTGCACAGGCCCACAGAATGGTACATACACATACATGTATACACTGATTACACCTATTCATTCTCATCTGTATCTGTAGTACAATCTCTTACAGTCTGGGAGGAAGCATCTATGTCCATTTTAACTTTTAAACAAATTGTTCTGTCTAAGCAGTTCCAAAGCATTGTGAACATGCAATCTTTCTCTCTACATCTGACAGTGAGATATAAAGTGTATATAAAGGTATTAAAAGCAAGTCTCATTAAAGTTAAATAATGTGTTTTTATGCCAAATGTTTTTATATCCCAGAAAAGGTTCAAAATGCTGATGTAGTCTGCTATTAAACTGAGGTCATATTTAGCTTAAGTGCTTTAATAATTGACAGATTAGAACAACTTTCATAGCACCTCAGTTGCAGATGTCTGAGTGTAGCTCAGCAGTCTGCAATTATCATATCTGTCTTCCTTTGTTTTCTGTGTAATGTTATTCTCATTTTCTTACAGATTTTTCATGTCACTACATTTCCTTAATTGAAGATTTTTGAGTGGTCTTGCCTGTTTTCAGGCTTCTTCTCTAGTGCTGCAGATTTACATAAATTTCCCTTGTGTACTTCTTTCCTTGCCTTATCTGCTTTATTGTATTGTAGAAGGTTGCTTTGAACAGTGTGTTGCCTAAGATGTCCAAAGTAATTTACTTCAGTTCTCAGGAGCCTGGTTTTAGTGATGGATATTTGATAGGTGTCTGAGATGTTCATATTTGGTATCTTGAATTGTTTTACACAAGGGCACAAAGACATCTGAGGACTGGTGGGTCTCAGGCTGTGGTAGGCTTAAGTTGTCTGGTTTACAGGTCATACAAAAGAATAGTGATGGCTGATGCACAGGGCAATTTGGTATGTTACTTTGGATTTTAAGTTGTTGCCACTGTTTGACCCCAGCTGGCAACTAAATAGAGCAGCTTGTGCATTCCAACACCCCCGTTCAGTGGGAAGGAGAATTAGGGAAAAAATTAAACCTCATGACTTGAGAACAATTTAATAATTGGAACAAAATAAAATAAAGTAGTACTAAATTATCATAATATGAAAAGGAGAGAGAAAGGAATGAAGTACAGGAGAAACAAGCGATGTACTCTGCTACTTTGTACTCTCCTCTGTATTCTGCTCACCACCTGGTGACAGATGCCCAGCCCATCCCCGAGCAGTGCTCGGCCCCTCCCGGCCGACTCCCCCAGTTTCTGTGCTGAGTGTGCCTCCCATGCGATGGAATATCCCTTTGGCCTGTCCAGGTCAGCTGGTCTGGCCATGCTCCCCCAGCTCCTTGTGCAGCTTCTCACTGACAGAGCATGGGAATCTGAAATGTCCTTGACTGTGAAAAGTCCTAAGCACCACTTAGCAACAACCAAAATAACAGTGTGTTGTCAACATGATTCCCATAGTAAATCCAAAACACAGCACTGAAAAAGCTGCTAAGAAGGAAATTAACTCTATCCCAGCCAAAACCAGGACAGTTGTGTTTCCTTAATTCTAGATGTGCTGCTGAATGTTCCAGATTCTGTGCTGGTCTTTTCTGTGTTTTTCAGAGCTTAGTTATGGAATAGCTTATTTTCAGTTTGTCCATGGATTTCAGTTACTGCTTGCTTAAAAACAAACAAGAAGTAATATATCAATGATTACTCAGCTTTTTCTTCCACTTACACTAACTATTGTTCTTTTAGCCTTAAGGGACCCACCTTGTAATTTGCTGTGAGATTTGAGAAATAGGGTGAGAAATTGTTCTTCACGCTTGAAAAAGGGTTCTTTCTGTGGCTTTGATGAAAGTGCTGAAGCAGAAGTTGAGAGTAGATTAAGCAGACTACTTGAAATATTAGCAATTATGTTCTAATCACTTCAAGTAGAGGGTAGAGCTGATTATATTTGCCAGACAAAGTGCATGTTGGAGACAGAAGAAATTTTTCAATTCCAGTAGGCAGACCATTAAGCTATTAATCAGGTCTTGTTTGGGCTTTTTCCCCACTTAATAAAAGCAAGGACTTCTCTGAAGAACCACATTTTTCCACATTTGGTTACAATGGAGGGGACATAAGTATCTCCGAAGAGTGAAGCTGGTTTAAACTGGTAGCCCAACCAAAAGAAAGGGAGAAGCTCTTGAAGGGGACACATGTTCAGTACTAAATGTTGCTGACCTCCTGACTTGCTCTCTGGGAGAGAGGTGACTTAGGTAAAAATATTATGGAAAAAAATGCCTAACAAAAGTCATATATATATGGAAAACTTTCTGTATGTGTGCACTACTGATATATGAGTACTTAGCCTCAGTATTGTGTGCCAGTAGGATAGCCAAGACTTGGAAGTGCTTGTCCATAGGAAGCTGGTGAAATGGAAAATGCAACCAAAACAAAGCTGTTGGCATGGGAATGCATAAAGACTTAGGGTTGCACAAGGGAATTTTCTAGGGAAAGAAATGTAATGTAGCTGAGGGACAGGCCCGTGTCAGACAGCAGGGCTGTTGTAATTCAACAAACTCCAAACAAACAAAATACAAACTCCATCAAGAGGGGCTGAAGAAAAGGAAGGCATAGATGTGTGTAGGTGTGGGGAATTTTTGGTTTGGTGGGGTTTTTTTGTTAGTTTGGATAATTTTGTTTTTGTCTCATGTTACTGTGTAAAGGCCAAGGGGGCAGTTTGAATCCTGGTGCAGGGTTAGCATGGGAGCAAGCATGGCAGAGGGGTATGACCATATGACTTTCCTGTTTGGATTTCCTTAGTTCATACTTCTGCTGGGCATTGTGGTGGAAATACCATCGGTAATTGAAAGAAAAATACGATGCTTTTTCATCTGTGTCGAGTGGGAACTCTCAAAATTTCTCCTTTTGGGTATTGCTGGCACTTAGCTAAAAATATTCACCTCCTTTTGGTTGGAGAAATTACTGGCAGTTCTTTCAATCTAGGAAAAAAGCTCTGGGCAGGGAGAGCCTGGCTGCTGGATCCAAAGAATCCAAACCCTGCTGCAGATGGAGAGCCCACAGCTACTTGAACCCAGAGGCTGCTGTGTTTCAAGTGAAAAAAAAAAAAAAAAGTGTTGCTAGCAGAAAAGAAAATTACTTCTTAAATTCTGAATCACATTTTCAGGAGTTTTAAAAGCCAATATATCCTGAAAAATTATATCTGGAATCTGTTTGTGGGCATAATTGGTGATTGTCCTTTGCCAGTTCAAGAGTTTGGGAAAAGCTATGGCTGTTCTCCTTTTGACTCCTGCTCTCCGGTAACGAGGGAGCCCTTGTAGCTTGCTGCTCTTCCCAGTGGCGCTCCTCCAAGCGCCCTGGGAGCGCGGGGGCTTATGCGGGAAGCGGTTTCAGGTCGCTGACAGCGGCGGCCGAGGCCCCTCGCTTTGTTGTGTGGCTGAGTGACACCGAGCTGGTGACGCTCCCCAGGCATCTGCTCCTGTCCCTAATACGACCGGGCCTTCTGTCATCACCGCGGGCAGCCTTTAACCCCTGCCCCGGGCTGGGGAGCGCCGGGGCGGCGGCTGCAGCGGTTCGGGCCGGACCTTCCCAAGGCGAGCGGGCGCGCGGGGGCCGGGCCGGACGCCGGGGCCCGCCGGCCTCGCGGAGGGGTGCGCGGGGGGGCGGCCGGGACACCAAAATAGGAGCTGCGGCTGCGGCCCCTCTGCTCCCTCCGGCAGCGGCTCTTCCAAAGACGGTCACGGGCTGCCGCGGGCTGGGAGCTCCTGTGAGCGCCGCGCCGGGCGGGTCCGCAGCCGGAGGGCGGTCGGGCTGCGCGGACAAAGCGGCGGGAGCTGCGGAGCGCGGTGATGGCCGCGGCCGGGCAGGAGGACTACGCTTACCTCTACAAGGACTCCGCGCACCCCGGAGGCTTCTTGGAGGCGTTCCGGGCGTTTTACCTGGACGGGCTGTTCACCGACATCACCCTCCAGTGCGCTTCGGGGGTCATCTTCCACTGCCACAGAGCTGCCCTGGCAGCGTGCAGCAGTTATTTTAAAGCAATGTTCACAGCTGATATGAAAGAAAAATCCAAAAACCAGATCAGCCTTCCCGGGCTCAGCCATGCAGTACTGGAAGCTCTCGTGAATTACGTATACACATCACAGATCCAGATAACAAAGAGAAATGTCCAAAGCCTACTCCAGGCTGCAGACCTGCTCCAGTTCGTATCAGTAAAGAAAGCCTGTGAGCAGTTTCTGGTAAGGCACTTAGATACTGACAACTGCATTGGGATGCACTCCTTTGCTGAGTATCATGATTGCTCGGAGCTGGAGAAAGAGTCCAGAAGGATATTGTTATGGCAGTTTGAAGAAGTGTGGAAGCAGGAAGAGTTTCTGGACATTGGCAAGGAGAAGCTCTCTTATATTCTGTCCAGGGAGAATCTCAATGTTCAAAAAGAAGAGGTAGCCATTGAAGCTGTCATTAAGTGGGTTGCACACAATGTCGAAGGAAGAGTTGAAGACATCTGTGAAGTGCTGAGCTGCATCAAAGTAGACTTAGACAATGTGTATTTGAGGTCAGCTTTAAGCCTGCAAAAAACAAGCCGACTCAATGACAGTAAGATAAGGTCACTCATATATAATGCCCTGAACCTCAATCCCAAAGGTCTTTCCAGAAGATCCACAGCAGCCATGTATGTAATTGGAGGATATTATTGGCACCCCTTATCAGAAGTGCATGTTTGGGATCCTTTAACCAATGCATGGGTCCAGGGAACAGAGATGCCAGATCACACCAGAGAGAGCTATGGGGTCACTAGTTTGGGACCAGACATATATGTGACAGGAGGTTACAGAACAGAGAGTATTGAAGCTCTTGACACCGTGTGGATATATAACAGTGAGAGAGATGAGTGGACAGAAGGCTGCCCCATGCTCGATGCAAGGTATTACCACTGCGCAGTTTCCTTGAGTGGCTGCATTTATGCATTGGGAGGGTACCGAAAGGGAGCTCCAGTCCAAGAAGCTGAGTTTTATGATCCTTTAATACAAAAATGGCTTCCCATTGCAAACATGATCAAAGGTAGGTAAACTTTTGTATGGTGTCTGCCTCCAATGTCAATTATTCTGTGTTTGCCATTTTTAAGGGACATGGAAACATTTAGGATTTGATCGAAATTCTAGAGAAGTCCATGGGAATCTCCTGTCAGTGGGCTTTGGTTCAGGTCTTCACTAGCCAAATGACCACGAACATCCAAATGCTATACTGGGCTGTGCCATAGAACAGTGGGTAGAAAAGTAAGTGGTGGTCTCAGTTTAATTTTGCCTTCTTTCCTGAGTAAAATTTCTGTTCAAATTAGAAAGAAATGAGAAAACTACCCTGGATAAGAGTCCATTCAGTACACAATCAAAGAGTAAGCTCCAATAAATGGAGTGTATTATTTTTATATAAGATTTTCCATGCAGTCATTTATAAAGGTGTCATAATTTAAAACTTCTTGCATGGAATTCCCTCCTATTTCTGTGTATCATCTGTTCAGGATCCTTTGTTAAATCTTTAGTGTGAGTATAATGAAAAGCACTAATACTTGTTTCTAGCAGCCAAAGTACCATTCACTTAAGAGATGGACTTGATGATCTTTCTGGGTCTCTTCCAATGCACACTATTCTATGATTATTTTGTAACAGTAACAACAATACTACAATTATACATTTTAAAATACATTTTTATAAATTAATGCAAATATTTATAATTAGTTATAAAAATTTACTTAAGTTAATGCAACTTAATATTTTTGTATGTACATGAGAATTTTTGGATGCATATGTAAAAGAAAAAAAGCAGGCTTTTACAACTTTCTCCATTGTTTGCATGCTTTTCTCAAACATTGCTACTATTTTCTTTTTATTTTCTTCAGAAGTAGAAATGCTTTGCTAATCCTATGAGTTACATATTCTATGCAGTTGTTTTGCCCAGTTTTCATAAGTGTGAAACTACTTAGGTGCTCAGACCCTCCTTTGCTGTATTTCATTTTGTTGTCCTAGAGACACAATTAAAATGGCTCCATTCTGCTTGTGTCTTTGTTTATACAATAGCTTAATTAGTAATACCATGAGAATGACTGAAAGTATCAGAAAAGATAGCCCGAGACACTGAATAGTCTCAACTCCCATTGTCTTTGTTCTTGCCATCTAAGTGATTCTTTAACAGCTCTTAGTGAAACAGTGAAACTAATTGCCTATTCCAAAATCATTACAACATCCAAAATAATTACTGCCTAAAAATCCTGTGAACTATTGTGTGGCTGTATTATATGCAATGTCTATTGGTTACTGCAGTTTTATTTAGTCATTCTTGACTTATGATATCTTGATAAATCTATTTTATTCACATTCAGTTAAATACTTGCAAGCATATAATGTTAATAAAATATTAACAAATCATTTGAAATGGAGTTATGGATGAAAGAGACCATGGTTATTATGTGCAGTCTGAATGCATGTTTGACTTTCATACTGTGAACAGGAGTTGGAAATGCCACTGCCTGTGTCCTGCATGAAGTCATCTACGTCGCTGGAGGTCACTATGGGTACAGGGGAAGCTGCACCTACGATAAAATCCAGAGATACCATTCAGGTAGCAATGAGTGGAGTATAGTCACCACAAGTCCACATCCAGGTAAATAGTTTCTCTAATAAACGTAGAGCTTGATTTGATTACTTGTACTTGGGAGTCCTTAAGCCCAGTTAGGGGTTTTCAGCATATTCCTAATTATAAAAAGAAATGCCTGTAGGGCTGCAAGGGCTGTTCCAAACTCTGAAAGTGGAAAGGAAGACCTTCTTCAAGAATCTGTTACATAGAAATCACTATGTAAATACTGAATTAAGGACTGTCCACATTAAATAATATAACTTCCTGTAAAATCTAACTATTCATTGACATTCATTGACAAAAATATTTATATCAATATAAAAGGAATTTCCCTAAGTTTTACATCCGGTAACAGTAAGTTTTTAAAGCAATTTTCACTGAGTACTGGTGTTGTGGTGTAGCAGAAATTCTTGAGTGTTTCCTAAGCTCGATGAGGACATTCAGCTGTCCTCAGTAGTGCCTAATATTCATCATGTACTTGAAGTTTAAATTAATGTTATCATGCTTAATTGGGCTGTATTCCTTTTTTCTGAAGAATACGGATTGTGTTCAATTACATTACAAAACAAGATCTATTTTGTGGGTGGACAGACCACGATCACTGACTGCTATGACCCAGAGCAAAATGAGTGGAAGCAGATGGCTCACATGATGGAGAGAAGGATGGAGTGTGGCACGGTGGTTATGAACGGATGCATCTATGTAACAGGAGGATATTCCTATTCAAAAGGAACATACCTGCAGAGCATTGAGAAATACGACCCTGAACTGAACAAATGGGAAGCAGTGGGTAATCTTCCCAGTGCCATGCGGTCACATGGCTGTGTCTGTGTGTATAATGTGTAAGCAGTTAATTTTCATCTTGCTGTTACAGAAAACAGCAGATGCAGTATTCACAATGCTGCTGATTACCTCATGAGGGGTGGTCTAATACAATCTCTTAGTGCACATTGTTAAGAACTATAGATATTTTGTTCTCATTTTAAACAACTCAGAAACATAAATGTGGTAACAAGATTTCCATATATTTTTCAGTCCAATCATTCTTTATAATGGAAGTTATCAAATTACTCTCTTATAACGCTTTGTACAGCAACATAGGAACTACTGTGAAAAATGGATTTGTTTTTGTTAATCACTGGATGAAACTATGACTTGGTGCTAAGATGAGTAAAGCCAAACAAAATACAGTTCTAAGGACTGCTGGCCTCAAGATTAAAACTTTGTATTCTGAAGGTAGCTGTAGAAACGGATCATTGACACGACTTAAGTGTATGGTATGTACAAATCAATATCACTTGATTAACTAGGTTATCAGATTCAGAAATGAGCATTTGCAACTCTACCTTCAAGTGCCAGAGCAAAGAATAGCTTAGGCTAGGAATGAGGGAAGAAATGTTGGTAGTAGCCCGACACAGGCCAAAAGCATGCACTAGTTTTCCAGAAGGAGAAGTAAAAGGGCATTTCTCTTTGCCTTTCTCACACTCTCTTTGACATTGCCAATGAGAAATGAAAAAAGACTGTGAGGCTTTGCAATGGGATCTTTGGCTGATGCACAGGTTATTGTAGTTTAAGTGCTTTTTGCAGGGGGAGTTAATGTGTTAACTCTTTTTTAATATAAATTCAAGATGTGTGCCTGTGTGGAATGGAAGGAGGAAATGAGAGAGACTGGAAAATTAATATCCGCCTGAGATTCAAACTTCTCTATTTTGTTTAATACCATTTGGTCTTTCCTAAACTATGACTTAAGCAAAAGTAACAAATAAAGAAACTTGTCGAAGTATGCTATGCACAAAGAAAAAAAATTACCTATAGGATTGATTTATTTATTATTTCTATCGCAACTTAATATGAGATCTTCAAATTCTGTGTAGAAAGTGGATTTTGTAAAGTGATTTACAGACAAACAGATCACACTCTGACTGGCCTGACAGCGGTGATCTAAATGAAGAAATGCTTTGAGGAACAGAGAAGGTTCTTTCAGCACTGATCCCCAGTTTATAAAATGACTGCAGAAACAGCTGTTAGATATTGGTGTGAGAGGCAGGGACAACTCAGGGCTGCCATAGGGTGTGGTGAGAACTTCCCACACCAGCACTGCCACCTAAAATTAAATTTTGGTTTTATTGGATTTCTCAGATACAAATAAAGGACTTTTCCAAGTAGTAAGCTCTGAGTTTATAATATTTATTTTGCTTGATCATAGGCATTTTCATTTTTTTTTTATTTTTTCACATTTTTATGCTATTTCTGACTTGGATTTGATTGCTGGTAGCAGGTGGCACTCAGCTGCGGCTTTGATCTGAAGTTCTGTGGTGTATATATATAGTTCTTTTTTAATATTTTCTTGTGTTGCCTCACTATGTCAGAAGCTTATGTGTTCAGTGTTTTGCTTTGTTACCCATCCCACTGAGATTTATTTAAGGATCTGATGTAATTTGTTTAAAGACTCCAAACTCCAAAGAGGTGTGGAGAATTGAACTCTGAGGCCATTTGAAATGTGTGGGCCAAGCAGGTAGGCAAAGAGATAAAGTGAATTTGTTTCTCCTGGAAATCTCCACAGCTGAGAATTGCTCAAGGGCATGTGGAGATTTAAAGGACAACATCACAGGAACATGAAGGTGATCTTTGTATTGAATGAAACCACAATGAACTCAACTGTTGATGTAATTATTCACTGCAAATTATGTACTCGTGAAACTTCATGTTTGTTAAAAACACAAGCATAGAACAGCTTTTTGTGGTTGGCCTTGAGGTTCATTCTGGCTGGTATCCAGTCATGAGTTGGTGAAAGGATCTATGAATAAGGTGAGGACTAACAAAACCAAACTCAGCATCCACCTGTCAACTGCTTGCAAAGTAGGTGCTTGATATTGGTGAAAGACAGTGCTGTTCCAGGGCTGGAGCACAGGCACTGGAAGCTGGACTCTGCTTTGTGCCCCTGGGTGATCTGCAGGCAAGCAAATACTGCTTTTTGGCCTCAGTGTTAAGTGCAAAGTGGAAAAAAGCCTTTAATTCTCGCCTGTCAGGACAGCGTTTGTTGGTCTGGCATAAACAAAAGTCAAAGAAATTACTGCTTAGGACTTAATTTAAATCCTAATTTCTCAGAGGTTTTCAATGCATTAGAATAAATGAAGAGAAGAATAAGTTCAGACTCATGGTTAAATTTCAACTGGTGCTATTTTCACAATAACCTACAGTGCCCTTTTAAAATTTACTGTGTAGCACATCCCAAGAAGGTGTGTTGCAATCAGGTCTTGGGCACAGGCGGGAGAATGAACTCAGCAACAGGAACAGGATTCTGACCTCTGGTCAGCAGCCTACAAGAGGTGGGAAGCTCAGAGCAGGGAATCTCTTAGCCATCTGTGCAATAAGTTTTTAAAATCAGTTGAATGTAAACACTGAATTATTGTGCTAATGGACCTGTATTACGGTAGACACTGTTTTACTGTTTCACTGGTAAACTAGAAAATTAAGTAATGTGGAAGTCAAATCCATTGTAAGGTCAATACTCTCTTAAAATTTTCACTTGTGCGATTCCCATGTTTGTAGCGCTATAGACGCCTACAGTTTATCTGTAGTGTTTAAGTGAATGTTTGCAATACTATTTAATAAATGTAAATATACCAGCACTGTACAAATCCAAGTTGTTAAGTTACCTTTTCTGTTCAGCGCGCAAAAGCTGCGAACAAAAAAGCGGAAAGGAACCTCGCGCGCTGGGCCCTTACGAGGCGCGCGGGGCCGCTCGGGGCGGGGCGGGGCCGCTCGGGGCGGGGCGGGGCCGCTCGGGGCGGGGCGGGGCCGCTCGGGGCGGGGCGGGGCCCCTCCCCCGCGCCGGAAGTGGCGCACACGTGAGGGGCGGGCGGGCCGCGGGGGCTGCTGGGCCGTGCGGCGCCGACTCGCGGTCTGTGGAGCGGCGGAGCGGGGCCCGAGCGCGCAGGTTGGTGTGCGGCCGCTCCCGGCGGCTCCCGGCCGCTGCCGCTGCTCGGGCGTGCCCCCCGGGCCCGGCCCGGCCCTGCCGAGGAGCGCCGGGGCAGAGCTGGCGGCGGGGCGCGGCGGCCGGGCCGAGAGGGAGGGAGGGAGGGTCCCCGGAGAGGGGAGCACGTGCCGCCTGTGCCCCGGCAGAGGCGCGGAGCGGGCCCGGCCCTGCCGCCGCCGCGGTCACTTCCTGCCAGCAGCGCTTCCCGCGGAGCTCGGTGCGCGCTGCGGGGCTCGGGCTCTGCGGGGCAAGCGGAGCCGCAGCACCGCTCCCGCCGCAGGGATCCGGGCCCGGCCCGAGGGCGGCGCTCCCGCTCCCGCCGGGCAGAGGAGCCCGCTGGGCGGGAGGCTGGGCCCGAGGCAGTCACAAGAACTCTGTGTTGCCGCTGCAGGCGTGTAAAACTGTCAGCAGCAAACTGATGGTCTCCTAGCACAGTCCATGGACCGAAATTTCAATTGCTTAAAAAATTTTTAGTATGAAATTTTTTCTTACATTGCACTGATTCTACTAAAAAAAAAAAAAAAAAAAAGCCTGTTTAAGTTAACGTCTGTAAAATGTGTGGCTGTAGTTAATCCTTACTCTTAATTAAAAACTAGGTTCAGACCTCTAGTGCAGGGGTTCCTGAAGAAGGCATAATATGAATAACAGTTCCATGTTCCTTTATCGGGAAAGCTTTCGTATTTAAAAAAAGCCTTTCACTCTATTGCAGTAATGGTAGAATCAGTCTGCAACTAAACTTTGTCCAGAGCTTGAAACTAAATGGCTGGTAAGAGGAAAATCTGCTTGAGAGTTCTTTTGGGATGGTCTAGCTAATATAGTGTGGGATCTAATGGTTCTAGTTAAGGGGCTTGACTGTAATTTTTTATAACTTAAACCTAATGACTACTTGCTTTATTTTAACCTGGTTTTTTATGTGTTGTGTTGTACTAATACAGACTTTTGGCACATGGAAGGAACAAGTCAGTGTAGTTTATTAAGAAAGCCCTTAAAATAAAATCTTCTGTAGGATTTTGCATGCAGTTCTGACTTCGATTGCTGTTCATTGGAGCTTTTTATCAGTCTTCACTGATGCATAGCAGCTGAAAACTATTGATCTGGAAGTTGTCTTGTGCCAAATGACTGAGCTAGAGTCTGAAGTGAGCATGTGCAGACAAGGCTAGAATTTCTCTTAAATTAGAAGTCTGCTTCTGCTTTTGTTTTAAATAGTTTAAAGCTCAGGGACTGAACTGAATTCCATGCATGGCAAGCTTGATTCTTGCCTACAGTTTGTTACTTGCAGCTGAAAGGATGCTTTTTAGAAAACTTTTCCATGTTTAAGACTTATTCTAAAGGAGTTGTCCTAAATCTTGTGTTAGATCATCCTTTTTGGTATTAACCTTGAAAACACTGCTAAGGAAGTAGACTTTGTTTTTTTTTCTCTTCTTAACAGTGAAGCTGAGTCTTATGTGGAAATCGAGTTTTTGGTGTTAAGTACCCTGGGCTGAAGCAGCAGTCAGCAACGTCCTATAGGTTGCCATTAAATTGGATCAAATTTGGTATCATGTAAAATAGAACACTAATTTCTCTCTCAAGTAGGGTGTTAAGACAGCACCAGCACCTTAATGGTGGTGAAGTGTCAGTCTCCTGTAATCAGGGTGGCTCACGTGGGACATCTCTGAAGTAACTGCAACTCTTAGCTTGGGTACTCTGGCCTGGTTTTGTAAAATGCTTTTTAGATAAATGGATCACACTTAGCCCAGCTGGCAACTAATACTTGCTGAAATCATGCTTTAAAAAGTGTTACAGTGATAGGTACAGGTGCAAACACACCACCTTTCAAGGCTGTAAGAGCTGAAGAATTGCAAGTTCCAACAATTGAATGTGGCCTTGATATCAGGAACAGGAAGAAATGGGAATACTGCAGTAGGCTGAACAGTTATTGGGGAATTAAACTACTTAAATAAGAAGAGGCTGCCAACTGGGTATTCTGATTGAGAACATAATTTCCTGTAACAAGAACACCTCGGGGGATTTTCCCTGCTTCTGTGTTGCCAGTCATCTTGATGACATGAGTGCAAAACCATCTTTGCCAGCAGCTATTGTAATCACAGATCTATGAACTGGGGTAACGTGACCAAGAAGCTGCTTTAACTTCTGTAGCTGGATTTAACAAGTGTGCTAGTGCTCAAAGTGAGAAAGGAGAAATCTCTGCTTCAAAGTTCAAAACGGAATTCAAACTAATTTCTGACAGCTTCATAAAGCTACGTTTTTTTCTCAAGGATTAATCTTCACACTCTATCCTTAAGTGCAACTAGATAGAAAACATTTGATCCCAGTTAATTTTCTGGCCAGTAGCTGCTTTCTCAGTGACTGCATCTGATGTACTGGGATTAGACACTGCTGCCAGTAAAGTAAAGTTACTCCCAAGTTAAAATGTCATACGTTATCAAAGATACTTGATTCACTATTCAAGCACAACTGCAGTGAACACATTTGTAAAGGAGAGAATGAGGCATCTTTAGGATGTGTCACTAAATGCAGATATTTTCATTCCATCCTCCATGAAGTTCTGGGAACTTTCCAAAGATTACATAGGAGACAGAAACTTCAGAAACATTTCTCATTATATCTTTGTAGGAATTGAACATTTTTGTGATTGTTTTGCCTAGTGATGAGAGGTTGGATTTGACTTAAAAAACAATGTTGTTGGCTCTCAGTTTTGTTGTTGTTGCTCTGAACTGAGGATATGTGCCTAGAAAAAGATAAATAACAAATAAAGCTGTGAAGTGCCAGCATTTTTTAAAATTTTATCTTAAATAACAAATAAGGCTGAGAAATGCCATCCTTTTTTAAATTTTATCTTGACTGCTGAATGCCAAATGCTGCCCTAACAGCCAATGTGAGGCTTTTTTTCCCCCTCAGTTGTTTCATAGTTTCCTCTTGGAGTTCTGCAGTCATGTTAATAGTTGCTTCACAGGCATAAATGTATGGCTAATGCACTTGGCTGTTACTTTAGATGAGGCTGCAGTGAAATGCAATGCTATATGACTGTAAGTCTGTAGAAAGTTCTATTCAAAACTTAGTGCTTTTGCTCTGTATTCTCTTCAAAACAGCTGGTGAAAATGGCTGAAAATGGAAATGGAGAAAACATGTCTATCTTGGAAAGCAAAATCTGTCAGCAAATTGAGGTAAGTTCATTTTATAGTTTGAGGTGTTTTGGGGGCAGGGGCTCGGCTAACTGGGAATTAACTTTATTGGGAGTTAGACTCGAATCTTCAACTCTAAAATTTTTAAGTCTGTAACAGGTATTTAATACTTTAGGATAGTCATAATCGTAGTTTAAGTTGGAAGCTATACTTGTCTAGAGTTGCTTGTAAGAACACCATTTCAAACAAAGCAAAGGTTTAATTTGCTAGCATTTTAGATGCTATAGCAAGTGACTCATTAAGCAATTTACTACCAGGTTTGCTGGGGTTATTCTACCTGTGCAAATAGGAGAGAATGCATTTTAATTCTATGTGCCTCAATTTTTGTAGGGAAAAAATCCTGCTTGGGAATCTCTGCTGGTGAAAATACTAGCACATGCATGGCCTGCTATTATGATTTACTGCTTGGTATTTTATTGCTACAAATTACAACTAAACTTACATGCCTACTTTGAATTAACTCTTTGTCTCTCTAGAGGCTTGGACGGTTACCCTACAACAAAAACTCTGAGCCCATTGCTTTAAATAGCATCTAGAACAAAACCACTTTCCTGAAGGACAAAAATGTAGCTGCACTTGAATGCCCATAGCCATATGGAGCCATTATTTATATATAACATCCCAAATGTAGAGATTCCTCAACCACTGTATTTTGTTTGTTATATATAGTTGACAAAACTAGACTTTTGGTGATGTGAGTTTGAGATGTGCTAGAGGAAGAGGTAGTGTTGTAGAACTTACACTGACTTTTCAAAGCACCATGATATTGGTGAAAATATTCCAACTTATCTTACAGTTTCAAGTATTTGACCTTTGCTGGATGACTGCTAGTCAGGGAAAGAATCTGATTAACTTGTCTTGTGAACTGAATTGTCTTCCCATGCCAGACAAGATCAGAATAAGAACATAATTATTAAAATTAAAAACTAAATGTAAAATAATTATTTATCTTATGGTGTTTTCTTGAATGAGGCCCAGAATTTTCAGTCTATGTGTATGATTTTTCAGTGTGAAAATACAATGTTCTTGCATACATACTCCTTTAATAAGGAGTACAACCTGCATCTGCTGGTGACAAATTTGACTTTTGACTCTGCAGAGTTTGAGCAGGGTGATGAATGCTTATCATGTTAACAGAATAAGCTTTGCTCCTTTCCTAAACAAAATTGCAATCTATCTTTGCCTCATTAATTCCATTGGATGAAGAACTATTTTGGTGTGGAGTTGGTTTGTTTGGGTTTTTGTGGGGTTTGTTTCTGATGGTTTTGTTTTTACAGCTTACACATTGCAGCTAACTTTTGGCAAAGTACCACATTTAAGCAGGAAGTAATAATTTCAGAATTCCCAACTGTTCAGATTAATTAATATTGATATCTCTCAATCTACTGCAGTAAGCTGTTAGATTAAAAGCTTTTAAGACTGAAAATTTAAAGAGACGTCTCTCTTTCCCCCTTCTATTTTGCAGTACTATTTTGGCAATCACAATCTACCAAGAGACAAGTTTCTAAAGGAACAGATCAAACTAGACGATGGCTGGGTACCTTTAGAAGTAATGATCAAATTCAACAGGTAAAGCAAAGTACAACTAATATGGATAAAAACAAGTAACTTTCAGCTACCTATCCGTATATCAGAACAAGTGTTCCTGATGTGCATTTACAATCCCCATTGCTTTTTTTAACATCTGGCTTCAGTTTTGTCTGGGTATTTGTAATAACCTTTGTCTCCTTACTCAATAGGTTAAGTCGCCTTTCAAAAGATTTTGATGTTATTGTAGAAGCACTAAGAAAATCCAAGACTGGTTTAATGGAAATAAATGAAGACAAAACTAAAATCAGAAGATCTCCTAATAAACCCCTTCCTGAATTAAATGACCAGTATAAGGCTGCAATTAAAAACAGATCTGTGTATGTTGTAAGTAAACTTTTGTTTGTTGTCTGCATGACTTGACCTGATAACCACCAGAGAGTAAACCTTGAATTAACTCATACTATAGAGGTTATAATTTTTAAGAGTCACTTTGTGGCATATAATTGAAGCTCACTGCTGTCTTGCAGAAAGGTTTTCCATTAGATGCAACTCTTGATGATATCAAAGAATGGCTTGAGGATAAAGGTCCAGTTGAAAATATTCAAATGAGGCGAACATTACAGAGAACATTTAAGGTAATGAGCATTTAGACCTGGGGCAGGGATCCCTCCTAGAAAACATTCTGTTCAATTCCTCTAACAATATCTCTTTTCATTTAATAGGGCTCAATATTTGCAGTTTTTGATAGTGTTGAATCTGCTAAGAAGTTCACAGAGATACCAAATCAGAAGTACAAAGATACAGAGCTGATAGTACTTTTCAAGTAAGTCCACTTAATTGATATATGAACTAACAGTGGTCAGGGGTAGATTTACACAAGAACCTGGCTTGGCCAGAGAAGTGAGTTTTTCATGCTGTTGTACAGGCATTGATAGATGTACCTTTTGAAAACTTAGCATCTCAGCTTGGAAGAATAATTTCAACTGTTTCATGTCTACGGCTGTATTACGAACTAATTATAACAGAATATTTTAAATTAACTTACATTCTATTGAAGGGAGGAGTATTGTACAAAGAAGAATGAAGAAAGGAAACAAAACAAAGTAGAAGCGAAAGCAAGAGCTAAACAGTGAGTCATTGTCAATCAAAGTGGGTGTCTTGCTTGTCTGGCCACGCCTGAACTGACTCATAACTAATTTAACTTTTTCGCAGGGAGAAAGAAGAAAAGCAGAAACAAGCAGCAGATGCTGAAATGGTATGGGTTTCTTAAATTATCCATGTTTTATAAAGCTAACATGAAATACTCTATTTGAAATGCTGTAATTTACAGCACTTTCTAGAAAGTCACTGCAGCTTTTCCAAGTAACTTACATTAAGACTGTTTTGTCATGGTGTTTTAATGTTATATTGTAAGACTAATTTTGTTTAAAGGCTCATGTCCTGAATTTACATTATTAGGCATGTTTGCCTGTTCAGAGTGATCCTGAATGCACCATTGAGGTGATTGTTTTTCCATGGTATTTAAAGGCTCCATTAAGGATTTCATTGATATTATATAAATTTTCAATTAATGAGCCTTCAGAAAGCTGTTTTGTAAAATTTAAAGAGTGTAATTCATATGGGAAAGGAGTCCTAAGTTCCATATAAGTGTATCACAGTAAGCAAAGAAAACTCAACTCAAAAAAAGGAGGGAGGACACACTGTGCAAGACTTGGACATCAGGAGAACTAGGTTATGTAGGAAAAATGCTTGAATTAGTGTAACTTCAACTGTTTATTTATTACTAGTGTGTTTAATAGGATTGAGGGGGGAATATGAATATTCAGCCTCTTCAGTGATAATGTTTTTAATTTAATTTAGAAGTCTCTGGAAGAAAAGACAGGATGTCTTTTAAAGTTTTCTGGTGATCTAGATGACCAAACATGCAGAGAAGACCTCCATGATGTATTTTCTGGTCATGGAGAAATCAAGTGGATACACTTTGTTAGAGGTGCAAAGGAGGTCAGTAATCTTAAGACACTGATTTAAAATCTATGTATGGAAGTTTGAAAATGAATGATTAAATGTTTGCTCTTTTATGTTATCAAGTAATTTATTGTTTTGAGAAATTGCAGAATATTTAAAATAGAGAATTAAATTATTCCCTTAACTTCTTTCAAAAGAACAGATAATAGTTCCAGCCTTGTTAGTTGATAAGGTTCATTAGCTCTGGCTGAGGGCTTTGCTTCAGTCTAGACATATTTTACAGTCATACAAGATTAATGAATTTGCTAAGGTACTTAACAGGATATATTGTTCATCATTCTAGCTAAATGTTTTTGCAGTAAGATTAAAATGTAAATACCGCTCTTCTTTTAAAGGGAATTATCCTATTTAAGGATATTGCCAAAGAAGCTCTGGAAAAAGCCAAAGCAGCACATAATGGAAACTTGCAGCTCCGGAACAAGGATGTTTCATGGGAAGTGCTAGAAGGAGATGCAGAGAAAGAAGCTCTGAAAAAAATCCTGGAAGATCAGCAGGAACTGCTGAAACAGAAAACAAAAGGTTCTCTCTCCTATTTATTTAAGCCCTTATAATCTCCTAGAATTGATGTATGAAATTCACTTTTAAGTAGTGAATGCATACTGCTTACTGACTTCAACTGTAAAGCAGTCTCTGCAGCCAGCCAATTAAAAGACAAATGATACAAAGTACCTGATCTTGTTTTTCCACAGGGCGCAAAATGAAAGGAAAAGGAAGAGGTGGGAAGATACCTCAGGGTGCACAAAAAGGAAAAATACAGTTTCAGGGCAAGAAAATAAAGTTTGAGAATGATGAAGAAGATGGTGAAAATGATACTAAAACAGGTATGTCATTCTGTGGACTTGATGCAGCTTATTTTTTACAGAAAGTAGCTCCATGTACTCGTGTTTCTTGCATGTGTTTCAGATTTGGCTCTGCTTTGTAGCATTTCTGTCCTCCTGGCAGGATCTGCCTTAAGAGTTATGTACTCCATTCTTTCCACAACCGTCCAAAAAGCATATTTAGATCATTACTAGATAGATAAGGCTATACTGCACAGCTGTTTAACATTATGCATTGAAAGATGGTGGCTGTCAGCAGCATTACACAACTGTACAGACTCAGTCTCTTAAGTGGCGCTTTTTTTGCCCCTTAAAGATATGAGAAGATTCAGTAGTTTGGCCTGTCAGTATTTAGCTTGGAGCAGAGGAAGAGCTAAGCTTCTATTCATTACATGCAGCACCTGCTTAACTCACACCCAGTAAACCCTAGTCCTGGTAGATTCTACTCCTTCATTTTCTTAGCTGCCCTCTTGCTGTGGAGTTAGAGGTGAAGCTCTTTAAATATGGGTATTTTAGAACATCTAAAAGCTTTAGTCACAGTAAGAAGCAAACCCTCCAGTGTAGTTGTGGCTGTAGATAACTGGGACTCAAGCTTACATGGTGGTAAGAGTTTGGGTTTTTCCAGAAGATTTCAGGCAAAGCTTCCCTTTTCCCTAAATGACTACATATTGCATCTTGCAGAACCAGCAAGTCCCAAGAAGAGACCACTAGAGGAAACAGAAAAGGAAGAACCTGCACCAAAACAACTGAAAACAGAAAATGGAGATGGCAATCAGTAATACTCAAAAGAATTTAAAAAAATAGTGGTTTTATTTTTCCATTTTCAATAGGTTTTAAAGACATGCCTCAGTTCAGGACTTTCTTGGCAGAAAATCTAATGAAATCCACTTCAATGTCAACCTACAATTAGAGAAAAGCTTCATTTTATTGGGTTACAGCTTTCTTTTTTTGTTTAAGAAGCATGCTTACTCCTAACATAAAACCCTGGAGAACTTTTCTATTTATAGTTTTGTTTATACTGTCAGATCTTCTCAATTTTGCTGGCATCTCATTCAAATGTAAAAAGTTTTGGACTTTGTAATCTCGTGGTTATGTTTAATAGCAGCTGGCAATAAATTCAGAACTTAAAACTGCTTTCTACTGAAGCCTGGTTAATACAGTATAGTTTCAACGGTGAAGTAGTAAAGGTAAGGACAGACTTAAATAATTTTAAGTTCGAGTCACCAAAAGCATTGTCACCAGTTGATTAAAGCTTCTGTTCTTTGCTGCTCAACATACCTAACTGTCTTCAACTCTTGCTCAGTCTCCTCTCTGCTTCCCTTATGGGGATACATGGCTTCCAGGCCAGCATTTAGTAGCCAGTAACTTGCTGTGGGCTTAGGCTGCCATACTGTAGTGTTCTGACTGTATCTTTTAACAGTGGGATGAAGTGCATGAGTTCTTCCTGCTGCCCCCAGGCTGGCTCTGAAATAATGCTACTGCTGTAACATCCTTGTTACTGTGGCCTTCATTCAGCACTTCATTCACTCCAAGTCCGAGCTGAGGTACAGTTGAGCAAACAGCTATTAGGAGTTGAGTCAAGGAAGCTACCCTTAGCTTGATCCCATCTAATTGCAGTGCTGGCTTTAGTCTTTGTATATAACTTTGAGTGGCATTATCATGATACTTTTCCCTGTTCTGCTACAAAATGTAGTAACAGCAGTGATGTGACTGAATGCTTTGAGTGTTCATCCAGTACATATGGCCCTAAAATTTAAACTTCATTAAGGAGAATTTATGTACCCCAGTATTTTATCAGTTATGTCAGGTTTTATACTTACTGATTTCTTCTTATGGAACTTGTACGATGCTGGTAAATCAAACCTAAGTTCTGTGAACAGTATAAAGAATACATGTTAGACTAGGATGATAATCAGCCACGTAAGCCCTACAGCTGTGTAGTTCTGTTTCTAATGTCTGCATCTGTTGTGGCCTGTCATACCTGTTTTATCTCTGCACTAGATGATGACTAAACATTGAAGCTGTCCACATCAGACAGTTAAGTGGATGGCTGAAATGCAGTTGTGTTTCAAGCACTTGTGCAACTTCACATCTCAAGTTCTATAACTAAAAAGCATCTGGTTAGTGGTACTGAAAATCTGGGAAGATATTTAACTGTCAAAAACATTTAGGTGACTAAGGACAGGATGCATTTTTGGTGTGTGAGAACTGAACAGTGCTTGGCTTTTCTTTTTCAGCAACAATCCCTCTGAAGCAGGAAGAAAGCTAACTTCTGCTTGAAGACAAAATCTAGTCAAAAAACAAACCTAATTCTGCACAGAATATGTATTCCTCAGAGCTTTATTAAGTGCCTGCTTATATTCTAGCCAGGTAGCAAAACTTTTTTTTTTTTTTTTTAAAGTCTGCTAAAAGGAGAAAAAGACCTGTGTCATTTCTATATTAAATAACATTTAAATTTATCTTAGTCTGTTATGACTGGCTGAGAGATAATATCCCAAAACAAAAGGTTTTTGTTTCTTTTCTGTTGACAATAAATAAATATTACCTGCTAAGACTTCCATCTTCACTTCCCATTCTGCTGCTTTCTTTTGAATGTGCTACAATAGTAGATAGTGTAGAAATGAGCTAAAATTCTCATTTATAAACATCTACACCTCTGTACTAATAAGTCTCCTGTGCTTTTGATTTTCAAGCTGAACCATTAGATGACATAGTTATCTTGATCTATGTTAGAGACATAATTAGTATTAACCCCAAAGTACCCCCCAAAGCAGTCAGCAAATGAATGAAGCTATAGACATTTATATAGCCAACTATTTTGTTGTCTGGTTAGTTTCTTATCCTACTAAAATGAAGAACTTACCTGCCGCGTTGAAGTTTTGTGAAGGGAATATACAGCTGTTTTTGCCATTTGTAGAGCGGTTTTCAGAAAAATTATATCAATTCCTAAAAGAATAATGAAATTAGAATTGTTAAATGGAAGCTCAAAGATCTGCTTAATTTTTTCTGTAATAACAGGTACTTGAGAAACAGCACTGAATACATTAAGGTACAGAAAGTATTTCTACAACATACTCAATTGTTTTTAATAAAAATGACAGAGATATGAAATACCTAGTATTGTTTATTTCAAACCCCAGTGACTTTATTACAATATTGAAGTTGTTAATCTTAAGAAGCTGATTCTAGATCAACAAAACATTAAGTAATTAGAATATCTACCGAATAAAGAAGGGAGATGTTTCATTGAAAGCATTTCATTTGCTGTTTCATTTGTAATAATTTCTGAGTTTTTCTGTTACCAACCTTTGTTATGCTTGGTACCAAATGGAGGGTTCATAATAACTGTGTCAAAAGTATCTGACATGCTATCAGATAAAGAACAGATGTCACACTGAACCATGTTGACATTCGTGAGCTCAAAGTCTTCAATATTGCTATTAAATATTTCCAGTGCATCTGCATCTATGTCAAGCCCCACACAGAATCTATTAAAAAAAGAAAAGTGTCATGTATTAATCCACTACAAACTAAAATGGCATTTAAATTCTACAGTAAGGGATCTGTGTACACAACTTGTTTTATCTAGGAAATGTAACAAGCATACATTATAAATTCAGTGCTGATAAAAATTCAAGTACTTCTGTTGCCCTTTCTCAAATATAAATTAAATTTTAAGTTTCATGTGTCTGTATGATGCTTATGGGGAAAGCAAGTGATTTCCAAATTCATTACAGCTGTACATCACTTTCACAGTATGAATGGTCAAAACTTGGTAAATAGCCTGACTATGCATCTGAAATGTTGCTATGTTTTAATCTTACTTTCTATCTACTATGGCAGAAAAAAATATAATCAGAACTTAAATACTTACCCTGCTCCTAACATTGCACTTCCAATGCTGAGCATGCCACAACCACATCCTAGATCTGCAATTGTTTTGTTTTCGATATCATCAAAAGTATTGTGAATTGTATAAAGCATACATGCTGGGGGAAAAAAACCCAAACAAAAACGTCAATAATACCAAATATGTACATGACTAATCAAGAAAAGCTCTTAATTTTGCATCAGAAAACCCCTTTAGTTTAACACCACCTGGGTCACCTCTACCTGCAATATGAGGTCTTGTTGCATACTGTTCAAGGAGTAGCTTTGGACTTTCAAAAGTGTCAGCTTGTTGAAGACAGCTTTCCAGTTCTTTAAGCTTTAATTTCTTCATGTTTGTGGTTTAACTAAAGAAAATAATGTGCAATCAGTTACAACGATATAAATAAACTACATACGATCTTAAATTTCATACTTAGAATCCCCTGGTACTCTTCAGCATCTCTCACGCTGCCGTTTCCCGGGACGCAGCTGGCAGCTGGGGAAGGATGGGGAAGGAGCGCGGCCGCGGGCGGCGGCAGCCGCTCTCCTCACCGGAGAGAGGCCCCGGGCTCCGCTTCTACGGCCCGAGCCCGCCCTCCGCCCAGCCCTAAGCGGGGCAGGAACCGAGCCCCAGCGACCGCCGCCACCTACACCGTCCGCTCGCCCCTCTCCGCCGTGCCTCGCTCGGTACCGCGCCCACTCACCGCAGCTCGCCCGGGCCGGGCGCTCCGAGCGCCGCCGCGCACTTCCGCCGCGCCGCCCGCCCCGGCGCGCACCGCCCCTTCCCTTCCCTTCCCGACGGGCACCTGCGGGAATGAAACGCCAGGGAACTTCCCGTGTGTCCTTAGCAAGTGCGAGCTTTGGTCTCGTGTGTTATAAACACGAGACATTTCATTGGAGCCTTACGCGTCACCGCTGCGCGGTGCCTGAGAAAGCGCCGGAGGACCCACCTAGCAGACCGGGCTTTCTCGGGGGTCCCGCTCCTGAGTGCCCTTAGGGGCAGAACAAGAAACTGGAATTTTGCCCGTGCGCTGGGAAAAGCGGTCGTTGAGAGGAGAGTAACATTCACCTGGAACCGCAACGCGACACAAGCCGCCAGCAGACGGGCAGCCATAGGAAACGCAGGCAAAGCCAGAAGAAAGGCAGCTGCCTTGGGGCCCGTAGCTGTCGGGTAGAAGGCTACTCTCGTTTAGAAATAGATTTTTTCGTATAAGATTTTTCATTGCACAGTTAAAAATCTATTTATCGAGGTTTAAAACCGCCGACATCGGTGTACGAAACACGGTAACTGGCATCCACATGCGTTCTCTGCTGGTGGCAGCGCGCAGGCAGCCGCCCGCTGGCACCTTGGAGCGCGGCTCTGCGGACACCCCGAGGTGCGGAGCAGCTGCCGGAGCCCGACGCTGCTCCGCACCCCCAGCGGGGCCGCTTGATGGCAGCGAGCGCAGAACCGCCGGCCCAAAGTCTCAGAGGTGCCTCCCACATTCCCCGCAGTTGCACCTGCCCTCAAAGCCGCCACCACCTGAGCCCGGCGGGACCCCTGCGGCCAGGACACACGGGCGGCCGCTTCGCTGCAGGCACGGCTCGGTAACAAACGAGCTCCGCTGCCGTCGGGGCCGCGGCCGGCCCAGGTGCGCCCTCCACGCTCCCCGCGGCTGCCGGGACCCCGGCACGAGCGGGAAGTTTCGGGCCGGCGGGCGGCGACACTGCGCGCGGCGGCGGCGCGGGGCGCACCTGCGCGCTGGGAGGGCGGCGGGAGGGCAGGGGCGGAGGAAGAGGAGGGTGGTGTCAGGGGAGGGGAGAGGCGGTGTCGGGAGGGGGGCGCGGGCGGCGGGCAGGGCGCCGGTGCCGCGGCTATCGCGAGAGGGCGGCGCCGCGGGGCGGGGAGCGAGGGCGGCGGAGGGATCGCGGATCCGGAGCCCGGCGCGGCCGTAACGGCCCCTCGGTGTCCCGTCATGGCGGGGGCCGGCGCCAGCAGCACGGACAAGTGGGAGACGGCGGCGCGGCTGAAGGCGGCGCTGGGCGGCGAGAGCGGCGCGGCGGCGGCGGCGGAGCTGCGGGCGCTGCTGGAGCGGGTGCTGGCTCCGGCGGCGGGCCCGGGCGGCGGCGAGGCGGCGGGCGAGGCGCTGGAGTGGTGCCGTTGCCTTCTGTCGGGCGGAGAGCCCTGGGACAGCTTCGTGCAAGCCGTGCGGGCCTACGACCCGGCCACGCTATGCGGCCTGGTTTGGACCGCCAACTTCGTGGCCTACCGGTGCCGGACGTGCGGGATCTCGCCTTGCATGAGCCTGTGCGCCGAGTGCTTCCACCAGGGCGAGCACGCCGGGCACGACTACAACATGTTCCGGAGCCAGGCGGGGGGAGCCTGCGACTGCGGCGACAGCAACGTCATGCGGGAGGCCGGGTGAGCGCGGGGCGGCCGCGGCGGGGCGGGCGGGCACCTGCCGGTGGGGGCGGCCCGCGGGCGGCAGCGCCGTGCCGGCAGCCGCCCTGAGGGAGGCTGGTGAGTGAGGCCCTGCCGCCTCCTGGGCCGCCTCCCTCCATCCCTGCCTGCGGCTCGGACCGCGGGCTGAGCCAGGGTCTGCCGGGGTTCGGCCAGGTGGCTTTGTTGGTGTGTGTCTGCCTTGTTTTTAGGACGCTTGTGCGAATCTTGTTGCCCTTGCAGCGAGTGCCAGCCTTCAGGGAAGTTGATAAGGCGGAGTGCACGGGAGGCAGTACCTGTCACTTCCAGCTAGCAGCCTTGGCCTAACACAGCTAGCCGTGAAGGCAAAATGCTTTGGGACAGCATGTGAGCAGATAAGCCAAAGTGAACAGATTGACTAAGAGGGAGCCAGTTTTATGTGATTTCCCAGTCTGCAGTTCAGTTTGCCACCTTAGCTTTAAATAAAAGGAATGTGGTAATGCTTGGATGAATACAGAAGGGCAGAGTTTTGTGGAAGTCAAAGGTCTTTTGTATTCTGACCTACTGGAGGCAAGAGTGAGGTGCGTGGTCAGAAGAAGAGTTGGGTACCTCATTAAACCCTCCTTTGTTCTCGTATGTACTCAATGGTGAAAGGAAAGATCAGTCAACCAGTTACTGGATGAAGGTGATACCTAGCCAGTAAACTTCAAATTTTACATCTGAGTATCTTTTGGAGCTCCTTGTGCTCCTTTTGATGCACCAGCTAGCTAAAGGCTTCACTAGATGACAGTTTGGAGTGCTTGAATGAGGATTCTCTTCTGACAAACCTTCTGGAATAGTCTGTCTTTACTGTCTTAGCCTGCATGAGATGGTATGCTCTTGAATTCTAAGTTGTGGCATACCTAGCAGGAAAAACTAGCAACATAGATACATTTTAAAACATTTTCTGTGGTTCTTTTCTTGTTTTTGCAAATTTGCAGTCTATAATTCTGTATCACTCACTTGGCATCTTAGGATTCCTTCTCGTTTTGCATTCCTACTTAGAGATTTCATTAATTCTGCTTCTTCTGTTTCTTGAATGTTTTGCCTTGACTCCAGTTCTTTCCGTTCTCCTGCTGAAGGTCTTGACGTGGCTTCAGTTTTTGTTTCTCATGCTTTTTTCAGCTTTTCTTTCCCTTGCTGTCCGCCTTCTTCATTTATTCATTCTGTTTTGGTGGACTCTTCTTATTGATAGACTTCCTCCAATGGCAGAATATTTTCCCTTCTTTTGTTTTCAGTAATCTTCAGTGGTTTCAAGTTGCTACTGCTGAAGTGGTTCTTTCTTTATCGGTTCTTCTTCAACTTGTGGTGATTCTACTTTCCTCAGCATCACTGAAATAAGAGTTTCCCTTGATTTGAGAAGTAGGAAAAAAAATTAATACTACTTCTTCCACTATACATTGTGGAATAGACTTAGAGCTCCTCATAGTGGCAGGATTTTAACAGAGCACACACAGATTGAACTACTTTAGGGTGTCTATTAAAATGACTTGTGATGCTGCTCTCATCCCAGACTGTATAGCTTTCACAGTTGTCTTTTCTTATTTTAAACAGTTTTCTTCTTGAGGAAAGCTGCTTTCATAAAGAAGAAATAAAAAATGCTGTTAAATTTGCAATGTAAGCAGATGCAAACCCAGAGGGAGTAACAATCTTCTCATTTCTATGTATCCTCCTTATTGCTTTTAATGGTAGAATTTGAGAGGAAATTGTCTTGTTTGTGAGGTAGGTCTCTTCAGGAGTTTTGGTCACTAAAGATAAAGAATTGCATAATATTTGTTCAGAAACAGCACTTGGCATTGAGCACTAGATTTTCCAGTCCTCTTGGACATGTAAGGAGGACAATACATGACAGCATATGGGGTGTCTGCATTTAACATAAGGTCACTTCTGCTTATGTTGATAAGAACTGATGTCAAGCCATTGCAATTAAGTGAACTAGGAACTTGGTTTGCTGTGCAAGACAAAGTAAATTAAGCTTATACCAGTATAAAAGCATTAATATGTGCAAATACAGAATTTTACCTGTTGACTTGAATTGCTACAATGCAGCATGTTTAGATAGTGTTTTAACTTTGTGTATGCAAATCAACTGCACAATGCCGAAGGTAATGCTTTGCATGTCGAGGTTAGGAGGCCTTCATGGTGGACTTAGGAAACTGGAGTGTGTCTAGCCTGATATAACCTTGGCCACTACAGCCTAGGCTTCTATTAATAGCAAGGGAATCAAATGTGGAGCCTGCTTACAAACTTTATCTACCATCTGTCTGCTCAGATAAAATTTTGTGTATATACTGTACATGAATATTATAGTAACATTCTTTTGTTTCTGTTCGTGCTATCTGGTCTCCATATTAATATTATTTATTTGATACAGCTTAAAAAATACTTCTCATTAAGTCTTAGTTAACTGATCTGTTATAAAGGAAATCTCTCCAGTTCAGAATCTGGAACATCTTTTCATTGCTTTTAGGATGGCTAGCGTAAATCTAGAGATGGTTTGCTCTAGAGTTCGAGAATGGGTGTATGTTAATCTCATATTACTAATTAAATACAAAATTTGCTTCATAGGAGTACCTGAGTGTTAGTTTTTTATTTCTGGTGCCTTTATTTAAAGAAGCTGGAATATAGCATAATATATGGATACTGATTTGCCTTAGGTGTCTTGATTTGCTTTAGGTACCTTGTGTAATTCTCATTTCTTTAGAAAAATCAGATTGTCACGTTTTTGAACCTTTTGATTTCCATGCGGATTTCAGTGGTTTTGATGTTTAAGTTAATTGCAGTTGGTCTGATCTACCAGAAAGTAATGTAGACTTTAGAAAATATTCAAGTTTGTAAATGTATCTGCTTGTGAAAGTATTAAAAATGTTACCTGTGGCAAGGCTGAATAGATGATTTTAAAATCCACTGATATGTCAGGGGGTGGAAATAGTTTGTAGTTGTCTCCCATATGGTATCCTTCAGAGGTAATTAATAATGTTCTGAAGAAGCAAAAATCTTTAGTTCTAAAGCATTTTGAGTAGACATATGCTCATAGTTCAAATGAGTTCATCTGTTGGATTAGAAAAACCCCATGCAGTTTGGCAGGGAAAAATTCAGACCTGGAGTATTTTTTGGTTGGTGGATGGTCTCTTGTCTTATAATGAAACTGATAGTTTATGAAATCAGCCTGAAGAAATATGCCATATGGTTATTATAAGTGTATAACTATTCAATAATCTGTTACTGCTGAGTACCATCCTGTTTCTATGGTGTCTTTTTCTGATTCCCCTCTAAGTCTGTAGACAATAACCTGATATACCAGAGCACCTCAACACTTTTGCTATTGTGTGCTACTGTGTCCTGTTTCAGAGTCTGACTGTTGGCTTATTAGTTAAATTAATCATGTAAGAAGCAGATGTTTAGTGCTGCATTACAGTACAACACAAATAATACCTCTCTCAAAGGTTGCATATCCTGAAAGTTGAAAAGCCAGGTTAAGAATTTCATTTAATAGGCTTTTGCAGTGATGGTTTTTTGTGTATTCCTTGGTAGTTATGGCAACCAATGACTTCATTGACATAGTGTTGCCTTCTCTTATGACTTGCATCAAAGGGACTAAGGTGTTATCCATTTCCACTTACAACACTGGACTGTTTCTTTATTGAGTAAAAAATCATGTAGTTATAAGAAAGGTGACTCTCACAGATTGGTGGTAATGCTGTGTGTTCAAAAGCACCTTCAAGGTACCTAGGTCTAAACTTCCTGCAGTTCTGTCTCTACTGATCCCTGCTCATCTTTCCATTTAGCTCTGTGTCTTAAAGTGTGAGTCAGTGTAGGTTTCATAGAGATCCTGTATGAGCTGCACAGTAGATCAGACTTCTGTTTTCTTTTTTTTTAATCATTATGTCTCTCTTGGAGACAAATGTATCTGTTGGGTCTACTGTGATTCCCTTATGAAAAGATTGGACAATTCTCTTTGCCTCCTTTTGCTGGCAAGTATGAGAAGTATATTCTTAGTTTTTAAACTGCTTTTTTTCCTGCTTTAATTTATTTAGAAATGGCCTTGATTTTTTTCAGTATTTTAAAATGTTTGCACTCAGTAAGGATTATTGAATGTTTTTGTTAAATTTTGGATGGTAGATACCTAATTTTGATGGCCTTTGCTATTCTGCCCCCCTAGAATCCTATTCTTCATTTTATTCCTTTTCAAAGATACTTGTGAGATTGGGAGCTATGGAAGATTATATTCTATTTCTTTTACATTTGGTAGCTAAGTGAGAGTAAAGGAACTTTTTCATATTCTAGGCTTGTGAAAATTTTAACAAAATTTTAACATAAAATTTTAACATTAAAAAGGAAGCTTGCTCTTGAGAAAGCTATTGTTACTAGTTATCTTTGGATGCATTTGGTTCATGTTTATCAGGAAAGGTCTCTTTTACCATCTTGGGTTGTAGCACTGGGATCCCCTTAGATCAAAAACGTCCGATCTGCTTGTGGCTGTGTTCTGGGACATACAGGCAATTATTATTGTTTTAGTGTCACAAAGTGATAATGTGGTTATTTTTTGGAGTATCTTGCAACAGCAAATCACCTTCTTAGCATATATAAGAAGCATATATATGCTTCATATATATGAAGCAGCATATTGCTGCTTTAAGGTTGTCCCTTCCAGTGTGACTCTATCAATTGTCTTGTTTAATAATTACCAAGAAGTTTTCAGTTCCCAGGACCTAGGCTAGGTTTGGTAATTCAGCCTCAAAGAGTTAAGGATGCTCTTTTGGAACTTTCTTCAGGAGGTTGGTGAAACAGATGCTTTATCATCAGGCTGAGAGTTGACAAGTAGTCAACTTTAGTTTAGCCTCTGAGTTTTATGAAACCCCATAAAAATGCCTGTGTGTACAGGTTCGTTGAGCTGTGTAAGGTCTCTGACAACTCCATGAAGCTTTTCTGCCTCTGAACTCCTTTGAGCTACCAAGGAGGGACTGAAAAGAAGTCTGAGCTGTAGTGGCTGTTAGCTTTGTGTGAGAGTTTGGATAACTCTTCAGAGCAAAACCTCCACCGTGTTCATTCACATATAAAGTACAGGAATTCATACTGGGATTCACAGGGATCACAGAATTTGAAGTTACCATGCATTTATAAATAATTTATTTCCTCTGTCCTCCTTCATGCCTCCCCTACACATAAAGCTCAAGGTAATGTATTGCTTCTTAGGATTCCACAGTAACACTGAGTAGTTTACATGGAGCTTCATGTTAGGCCTTATCCTTGGAAAGCAAAAGACATTGCAGATCAACATGTTGGTTAAGTCTATCATGTCATATACTCAGCTCTCAAACCTGCCTGACTTGATTTCTTTTAAGCATGTCTCTAATTAGAACTACATTAGCCTCTAAATTAGTTGCTGAGATGTATTCCAAGTGGTCAATAACCAAGTGCTAGTTTTGTATTACTACCTTTAGAGCTATGACCTGACTGGATGCATTGTGACTTTATACATGCCTCTGGAATAATGTATAATTGTTTCAAAGTCATCAGTAAGATGTTGAAACATATCTATATACATAACTATAAATATTTAGAAGCCTGAACTATTGCTGTGTTAATTACTGAACAAACTTAAATGATGGTTTTACCCGAAAGGTTTGCTAATAGGACCAGTCTGATTTGAAGACCACAGCAGTACTGTGAAGGCTGAGCTCACAAGATATGACTGCTATATATCTTGCCTTGCCTGACATTTGGCTCATTTATTTTATCACTTGTCTCTTGCTTTGTAATTTGCCTCAGTATATATTCAGTTTAAGAGGAGCTGTGTTTTAGAGCTCTCTGTAACAATCTTGTTTAGATTTAGGCTAACCAGTGGTGGTTTTCAGTTCCTCTACTGAGATCCCACCAAATTCTAAAGCTGCTTCTATTATACCTTTTATGGACCTATCATCTGCCTGGGATTCTAAGTTCTGTGCGTCAGGATGGAATGTTATTTGTCTGGTATATATCTGATCTTCATGGAGCTGTCAGTGGATCTGTTTGCAGTGGAACAAATGTGATTTTGGGAACTATATAAAGAACTATTGTTTCTTAGATCTTTCTTACTGGCCATATAGGTTGATTCAGATTTCAGGCCATATTTCCTTATCACTTTTACAGTATCAGGAATTTTATATTTTTAAAACATCCTAGAATAGTATCTGACAGCTGCAGGTGATTTTCAATAATAGTATCTTAGGTGCCTTCCCCTGTATAGGATTCTGGTACTAAGCATTGAAAACAATGAATTTTCTTTGCATTGAATTAATAGAGATACCCAAATGGCTATTACAGTAACAAGGACTAAATGAACTCCTGCCTTCTTCAGGATGCACGTTTTTGTTTCTGCACAGTGCCTGCACTGATAATAGCTCTGGCATGAAACATGTAAATTCTTTCTAAGAAAACTGCAGATTACTTATATATACACTTTTTCTGTTGGAGGCCTGGCCAAAGCTTAAGTTGACAACTATTATTAAAATTCACACATCCTACTCAAATCCTGAAGAAATGAAGGTTGTTTTTGCATTTGTCTAGCACTGTGTAATCACTTAGAACTTTGTCATATGAAGTATTTGGGTCAAAATAATACATGCTATATGTTTGACCTGTTTTAACTTCTCTTGGGAGAATTTTGTTAGTCAGAAAATGTTTCTGTTAACTCTGTTTTGAGAACTTGATTTTTGTTCTTTAAAGTAGATATACTGTCCATGTACTTCAAGGTAGATAATTGATGTCATTCCAAAAGCAACTGGTCAGGAGACTGGGCATGATCTTAAAGTGATTTGGGAAGATTGAGGGCCAGGTAGACATGACTCTGATGAGGGCCCAGGACCAGCTATTTTATTTACTGATCTGATTGTCTTTCAGGTCTACTTCTGGTGTCAGCTGGTAATTCTGCATGTGTGTGCTGTGTAAGACTAAGAACTCTGCAAAATCAGATCCTAAATATAATTAAGTTAAGCCTTCAAAATTAGAATATACATTATGTCTTAATTCCTCTATCTTATAGATCATAGTTGAAGGGGAAAGTAAAGGCAATACCTTTAGACTCCATGCTGTTAAATAATGTTGAATGTAAATATTTTTCTTGTGTGCTTTTTTCATGTAAACCTTGATAAGGATTGCTTTTTAGAGTTGAGTTTGAAACGTGTTCTCATCAATGCCTTCTTCAATATAGTGAAATACTGTATTGTAAGGTCCTTTAAGAAGTAAGTTTCTTTTCTCAACTGGAAAGGCTGCAGTTCCTGTTGAAGACTGTATTCATACATGCAAGTAGATGAATTAAGATAATTTAAAGAACCTTAATATTTCCATTAATAGTGTAAGTGAAGCCTTTTTTAATTTGTAAGTGCTTCACTTTACAATCACTGTAATGTTTGAAAAAGCTGCACCAAAGAGACTGAGTATTACATTTGTAATTTCTATCTGTGTGTCAGCTGTGTGTCTGATATAGTACAAATATATTTCAAATCACATGTAGATTGAGGCTTTTCAATCAGACTAGGTAGAAGTTAGTTGTACTTAGATGGAATTACAGTGCAGTCATTTTATTCCAGAGCATCCACCTTTTCTCTAAAGAATATTTTTGCAAAGCAGATTGTGCTACTCTCTGGAGTTGCTCTCTTGGCTGTCAAAAATGCTCAAATGCTCACATTTAGTAACTTTCTGCTTCCTTTCAAACATAGCTCAGCACCAGCTCTCAGAAGTCCATTCCTTCTCATTCTTACTCAATTTTTCTTTAAAAAAGGCCTTATGATTGAAACTGCCAAATCTACTGCTTCTGATTGATAATGGCTACTTGTATACTAGGGAAAATCATTGTAGTTTTGTCTACGATACAGGATGTTTATGTCTGAGGACTAACAGAATACTAGAAATGCTCTGCAGAGCAGCTTTGTCGGCTTGTCCTTTGAACTGGTGTGCTTCTTCACATAATGCAGACTGAGCACCAAGAGCTTCTAGTGAGTCATTGCCTCTCTTCCTGCTGTTCTGCAAGGATTGGAATACCTTCTTAGTGTGCAGTCTCTGATTTCTAGCCTCTTAACCTGGCCAGTCAGCTTTGTCATGAAAGCTTAAAGCCTGAAAAGATGTCCTTTAAAGGTGGGGATTTTTTTTTTCTTGAGAAGCCGTTAGTTGTTCTGCTGTGTTTCATTGTCCTCTGCTATTCACTCTCTTGTCTCTACTTTGGAAATTTTCTGGTTAGAAGTGTTAGGCTGACATCTTTTCAGTTGGCTTTGCCCCTTATAGCAGAAATGCAGGTATTCAGTTTTGTCAATGAGTTCTGTAGCTTGCAGTTTTCATAAAGAGCAGAAGAGTGCTCATTCCTTGGGTCTTGAAGTCAGTACCACATTTATTCACTTTTGGAAGCCTGTTTTGCAGGTGAAAGGAATTTAACTAATGAAATGTAGTTATTAGGGTGTGTGGGGGAAACATGCTAAACTTAATTTTAATAGGAACAGTAGATTTCTTTCTCTGCATTTCTTCAGAGTTAACATTGTATTTGTTGTTGTTAGTGGATTTACATAAAGCAGCCATGCAGTATATCAGCCCTTTTTCATACAAATAATTTTCTAATTCTGATTATGCAAGTTTTATTTTGTACTGAATTAAGATTTGGTTTGATATTTAAGACTTCAAAAGTAGGAAAAAACCATTTAAACACTCTACTGGTGCATAAGAAATGATGATACGGGTTTGTAAGGTCTCAGAAATAATTGTAGCACTCAAAAAGTACTTTGTATCTTGCCTCTATTTTGTAGATTCAGCGTGTGTAAGAGTAGTGTTTTTGTGTTAGTTTTACGGTGGAGACCGAATACATGCTTTTTAAAAAACTTGTGTTTAATTAATATTTACAAAACTTCACTTGAATACTTTAAGAAGCATTACATGATGTCAGTCACAAGTTATACAGTATGAATATATATTATACCGTATATGTACATATGAAATGTATATTATGTTTTAAATAAGAACTCAGTTTAGGTATGACTTACTGAACTGAATAATCAAGTAGAGCTTTACTTTCTTTGCTTAAGAATTGATTCCCAGCAGTTTTCATTTAGATTTTGCTTGAGTCCCAAATCCTTATCCCTCTAAGTTTCTTTCAGAGTCAGGTACTCCATGCTGTAATACCGTTAAGAATGTGAAATTGGGATGCTTTCTTTTGGCAGTCTTATAATCCAGTTTAAAAAACAAATTACTTTTAAACACAGGGAGGCAGGGGACAAAATAGTGAGAGAAAAGTGGGGGTAAAAATAGTCCATCTGTGTATATGTGAACTTAAGTTTCTGGAATGCAACTGAAACTTGAGACACTGTGGGGTGTAGTGGATGAAGGACTGATCAAATGTTCAAAAGCTGTAAAGGTGTGATCTGGCTGCTACTGAAGGCATTTATCAGCTGCTGTGATAACTGTGGAGTTTAAAAACCTCTCCTTTGAAGTGATAGAATTGCCTCCACAGTGAGCATTGTGTCTACTTGTGCTGGCCAGGATGGCATTTTCCTGCATGTTTTTGTTTGGGATTTTGGTTGATTTTGTTCTCTGTATTTTGCTCCCTGTCAGGTTAACAAGGAAAGGGATGGTGGCAAAATGGTTTGGGGATTTCAGTGTGATTTCCAAGGAGACTGGTCTGTGAGTTGTGGTGGATTTAAAGTGGCCCAGTGAAATTTTTTATATATTCTTGTAAGTAAACAACTTCTGTTGGCTTGGCTTCTGAGCTCGTTTAACGTAGGATCAGTCAAGTGCTAGTGCTAGAACAAATGAGAAGACGGAGTTGTGGCAGGACTGATCTAATCCAACTAGGCTGTGAAACTGTAGCCTAAAGGGAAGGAGTTATTTTACCTGAAGCCATTTCTAAAATGCATTTTGGAAATTCACAGTAGCATTATTAAAAACGGAAATAGTAGGAAAGAGTGGAATGAATTGGAAAAGTTTGACATTGAAGTTGTTCAGAAGATATTAAAGCTGCTTATGTTTATAACATGGTATTGCTTACTCATGTAGATGTCAGCAATGTTCTGCATTTCACAAATAAGATATTAATGCAGTGTAAGATGTATCAGAATTTTATTTGAAGTCATGTGGACAAGATTCTTTGTTAAACCTAAGTTTTTATTTAATTGCAAGTTTACTGTTTATTCTCTCCTTTTGCTAAAATTAGCCTTTTTGTGAAGAAGTGATTTCAAAGGTAGAAAATACATAGAAAATCAAAATCAGAACATAGTTTTGATTCAGAGAAAAGAATAAGGTAAAAAGTTTATGGTTTTTGTCTTCATGTGGACCTGTATTTTAGTATTTCCATGCCAGATCTTCAGGTACATAGGGCTTGAATGTTTCTGTCTATTGAATTGACATTCTCACTGATACACTCATTCTTAAACATCATTCTAGTATAGTAATAAAAATATTTGAAGAGTGTATAGTACAAGAAATATGAACTGCTAAAGGATTTAATATGGACTACAGGCTTGTTGGAAGAAGTATTTTGCAATGTTGAAATCAAGTTAAAAAGCTTAGATCAAGGTGATCTGTCAGTTACCTAGTCAGTCTTCCCCTCTGTCTTTATTTTTGAGCTTCTTCAGAAAAAATATATTTCTTATCTAGATTATATCCATCTTTCATTGCCCCCTGTTAGAGATTTCTACCTGCTCTAAGTGGTGGATTTCTGGGGCTTGATGGTGCCAGGAGACATCTGGGCAATGCTCCTTTTTGTTGCCTATTAAAGCCTATTTTGATAGTCTCAGAAGCATTTTGAAACATTTATGTAGATGTAGCTGATTCTTTAGCTGATGCTTCTGTAAAGAAGTTCTTTCAGATGTATATAAGGAACTGGTTATGGAATAGTTGTGGCTGCTGTTTGACCAGTGATCATGTAACCAACCCATTGAGGGTGGAAGGAAGCCTTGTGCTTAGCAGAAGCTGGGATTCAAAATTACTTTACCTGTGTGTTTCCTTACAGTGGCTTCCTTGCGAACGTAACCAGTGAAAACATCTTTTGGCAGAATGAAAAATATATGGGGGGATGGTGGGCTATGAAAGATTTTAGAATGCACTGTGTAGTAATTCCTTCATTTTGTGTCTTTTTAGATCTTTATTTACTTTTGATCCCTTCTTATAAGGACAGTGGTGAAAGGGAAACCAGTTACTTTAAAAATATGGAATACCATGTTTTAGCATAGATGAAGTCATATTTGTGATGTATAGCAGTTTAGGTTTCTCAATGTGGAAAAGATAAAAGTGGATGACCAAAGAGAAAAAGTGAATAACTTTTACAAGCTCGTTTGAATTCCCTGCAGTTGCAAATTGTGCTGTTTATCTGTACTTGAACAAGGAACATGGAATGACTTTTCATAGCTTCTGTGAATGTAGTATGTAAAGTGGAAGGCAAAAGTGAGCTCTGTTTATTTGGACACTAATTAACAGAAAGCTGTCAGTCACCAGTGAGTTCTTTCCATCCCAGAGATGTATTGGGTGTATATAGCAACAGCAAATTGACTGGCTGTTACTGTCCTTCTGTACCTTTTCTTAATAAAAAGTCTCATTTCTAATGTGCAAAAGCAGAAGAGAAGCTCTTAATCTTGTGGATTTGCTGGCCATTTTTTTGAATTGCCATTTTAATTGTTGGACTTGTGTACTTTTTTTTAATTTTTGCCTTTTTTTCTTGATCCACCTACTTTCTCTGTGGCTTTCTTCTATTTCCTTCTCTTGAAAGTGATTCTTCAATGATTCTCAGAGAGGGAAGGCTTAAGTTTTAGAAAGTTGCAGGCTGCTTCTGGAAACCATGGCATAAGTCTGGAACAGTTTTCATAGTCAAACAGAGCTGTATTTTTTCTGAATTTTTGTGTTGAAAAATTATTAGTAAATTCTAGTGAGTCTTTTCCGTAAATGTTTATTCTTGTGTGATGTATTTTTAGACTATTCTTTGTTTAGTGTTGTTTTTCATGTGGGTAAATAACTCTTTGATGTTGGTTTATGTCCTTTCTAAAAATAGCTTGGGAGCTGAAAAGTATTCAGTGTCTCTTGAGTCAGGCTCATGTTAAGTGAGTAGGAAATCATTCTGTCTGCTCTAATGGGGTTTGGCTCAACGTCGTGTCACTGTGCATTAGCCAAGCCTCAGCTGCTACCGTGCAGGAATTTTCCAAAGAATAAATGTTTTCTTTTCTTTTTAAATTAAAGAATTTTGTAAGGATTTTGTAAATTGTAGTTGCTGTATATTTAAAATACACACATCCTATGAAATCTTATGCCTTTTTAAGTTGTTTTTATTGTCAAAAGAAATTTTTAAAAGTTATTGTCTGAATGAGGACTAGAAAAATCAGTCCAAGCTCTGATCATGTCGCAGAAAGGAGAAGCAAGTCAGTGTTCTTCTAATTGCTCAGTGGAAGATAGTTCTGATATTTATGGGAAGAAGCTGAGATGTTAGATATGTGAGCTATGAGCAGCTTTATAATTCTCTGGCCTCAGAATCAGAATGGACTTGAACAGAGTAGTTGGAATTTCAGAAAACCGTTTCCATACCACCTATAATGTAAAAGCATATACTCTCTGAAAAATGGAAAAAGGAATGCTTTTCTTAGTATGTGTTAACAGTGCTGAGCTGTGCTTGGCTAACATTTTTCTCATCTGTTTTCTAGGTTTTGTAAAAGACACCGGATCAAATCAAATTCAAATGTTCCATGTGTTCCGAAAGACTTGTTGATGATGTCAGAATTAGTTCTTCCGCAGTTCATCTTTAGTCTGATTCAGCATTTAAGAGAGGGATATAATGAGCCTGGTATGTTTTGAATTTGCATGTATCTAGCATATCTTACCATGCTGTTTCCTCTTGATTTGCAATCTGTGAAGACACAGTACATGAGTGCTATCCATAGTTTATGTTATTGTATTTTGTACTTCTCTTCCCAACAAAATTACAGCCTGACTAGCTGATTTGATTTTGTTACCTGCTGGCATGCTTAAATATGTTTTAAGCATATGTTAAATATGTTTAATATGTTTATGTTACCTGGCATTGTGCTGAGCTCTTCCAGAAAATGAATTCATGTATGGTTTGGAATTGGTATGTGTGAGTTTTGGAGCATTATGAATATATAAATTATTTTCATTTCTGGTGGTCATAACTGTTCAGCTTATCACAGTTTTGGCTGACTTATATCTACACCAAAAGTTCTTTTTATGTGGTTTTCAGCTCTTGATCTGCCATCAGAGAAAGACCTTCATAAAATCCTCCAGGTTTTGGAGCCTCACGTGTCCTTCCTAGAAGACTTGACCAAAATGGGAGGTGCAATGAGATCAGTTCTTACCCAGGTTTTAACTAGCCAACAGTTCTACAAAGATCTTAGCTCTGGTATGTTTTTGTTATTTATAATCGTTAGATTTTCAAACTGTGAAAAATTAAGGGCATAAGTTTTGTTTATAACTTAATTTTCTGCATTTTTTTGACATCTCAAAACACAGAAAAAACCCATATTTTTAAGGCTATTTTGCTGATAGGAGCATGAGCTTAAAGAGTGACTAGAAACATTTGTTATTAAGACCTGTAAGAGCAAACATCAGATCTGTGTCCCTAATAAATGTATAAAGAAACATCTTTTCTGAAAAGTTTTTGTAGGAAATTCATTCTAGCTTAGTACTTCCAAACTAGTCATAACAACATTATTCAAAGTGGAATATGTCTAACTTATTTTGGGATCTGCTGTCACAGAGGTTACTGGAAGAGACCTGAATGGCAAAAGGCCATTGTCTGTCTGTCCTGCATTTCTGTGCAAAGCCTTCTTCATCTTTTTTTCTTAAACATTACTCCCAGCTTAATTTTTTATTCAATCCTGTACCAAATAACAATGAAACTAAAAATGTCGGCCTGTCACAACTAACCCCAAACACCTAGTGTAAATAAACTCCATGTTATTTTCTTGTGATTAAGAGTCCTTTGCATAGTAGTTTTAAGTTGCCATAACTGGATTGGGCAGCAGCTAGTTAAAGAACAGGCAATCTCCAAATCTTTATTTGAAAGGAGAAACACTTAGCACAGCTGCCTCAAGGGCAGTTATCTTTATTTTCCCCTTCCTTTTTCTCTCCTATTATCTTATTCAAATGGGAGTAATTTAATTACTTCTCTTTCCTAAATGTGATGGATTTCCTGATACAGAAATACAGAAAGGGAATTGAAAGTAAGACATGCTTATCTGAACTCCTGGAATGGAGAATATGTGTTATTAAATTAAAACATTGTGGGCCATTTTTTAGATTGTTTGCATAGAGTATGAAGCATATGAACCAAGGAGCTGCTTTTGTGCTTTAATACTGTTTTATGTGTATATTCAAGGTGTTGGAGAGAACGCATGTGCAAAGAAAAGTCATGAAAAGTACCTCATTGCTTTGAAAGGCTCTGGATTGGCATTTCCTGAGGATAAAATTGCATGTGGTATGCAGGAACAAGGAGCTGGATCTAGCACATTATCTGTTCAAGGTTTGTGTAGAAAAAGATTTTAAGAGAAGACTTGGTTATTGATGGGTTTTATATAAACTGCTTTGGGTTTATTTTTAAGAAAAACTGATCTTAATGAAGCTTAGGGAATTACCTGTTATTTATTGCACTGCCAAATTACAGGACTCTTACTTCTATCAACAAAGCTAAACATATTAACTTCTTGTTGCTAATATGCTGAGCACCATTTTTCCAGTCATAACATTAGTGGAATTTGAGTAGGCAAGATGAAATTGCTCATAGTGGAATCTTGCCACTGCAGCGAAGTGATTATCAGTCCACAGCACCTCTTCTTATAAAGGTTCTGTGAATTTTTTTTTTTTTTTTTTAATCACTGAAGTCAATCTGAGTTGTATTTTTTCAATTTCTGAAAGAATGCTTGTTTGTTGACACAGTGCATTGAAGTTCTGCAATGGCATGTATTTGCATATCCCTGGTTTTGTATTGCTTGGAAATCTTACTCCAACTTCTCAGTCCACTGCTATGTATCTTTTAAAGAAAATTAATGTAGTGTTCCATTTCATACTGGCTTAAATATCTTAAAATACTGTCTTTTCAATATAAGACTTATGAAAAGAATCTCTGAACTTTTTATTTCAAAAGGCTTGGCAGGTGGTACAGCAACATCAGGACAAGGGGATTCTTCAGATGAGGTGAGACTTTTTAAAGACTGTAATGAACTGCAACAGAACATTAAAGGGAGAGAATGCTTGCAGCCAAATCCTACAAATCTTACGTCTTATATCTGCCATACATTATCCCAATTTTACTAATTAGGAATAATGGAGGTATAAAGGAATAGATCTCATGCCTTTGATTTACTAAGGATCTCTTGAAAAATCCTGAATTTTACTAATACTGTTGCAGTTTAGTTTATGTATGTCATAGAGAAGAAACCTGTGTAGATATTCCAGAAATCACTATCCAGTAAATTGGGCTTGATTAAAGCAAACTTAGAGCATGTAATGCTGTGAGTGGTGTTAGCAGTTTTTGGCGTTTGAGAATCCAGCTGAACTGGTGATAGCAGCAGTGAGAATTTCTCTGTAGATAAATTCCCATGTGTAGACTTGACCTTACTTACCAAACATATGGAGTGGGAGTAAATAGGAGAGAATCTCATTTTAGGTTGAGCTTTAATAAATAAGTAGAGGAAAGTTAAATTGTGGTAGAGTAACTATCAATTTATTCTCATCTTTCTTTCTCAACTATTTAAAACCTTATTGCAACTAGTAAGCCTTAGCAGACGTTTTGGTAGGGTAACATAACAAACTTTAAATAATGTAAAGAGATAACCCATATAAAAACATTTACACATTTACACAGTGTGGCAAAAGCATTCATGGACTGTTTTATTTGATTCCTTGGAACATAAAATCTTTTTAAATAGGAGGACAAGTTTAGAGAGGGTCCTTTTTCTCCTTTTGCAGAAAGGAAAGCATGAGAAATAACAGCCATCCTTCAGATTAATTTTTTTGCTTAGAACTATCTACTGTTGTATAAGTATAATTAAATACT
>NW_026612748.1:0-52950 GCF_029582105.1 Oenanthe melanoleuca | reverse complement strand
GCAGTAGTAGAAATTTTCCTAATGCTTGTTGATATTTAGGAACAAAAAGGTTGAGCTGAACATTGATTCTTTACACCATCAAAACCTCAGTGTGATCCCTTCAGAAAGGCTAAGGAGTCAAAAGTCAGACTCATTCCTAGAAAAGAAGCACAATAAATACTTTAAAAAATCATTACATAGAAATATAAGATTTCAGTCTTCTTTGGAGAGCACAGCCAGCACTGCATTCTAGGATGAACAGAGCTGAACAGCGGCTCTGACTGTACAAGATGGGAGGATGTAGCCTGTACCCAACTGCCTGTCAAAGGAACCTCCACATTTCCCTCATATATGTAGTAAAAGAAACAAAGCTGGAATGGTCTAATAAGAGCTGTCTTTGGTCCTGAAAATCTGCTTTGGAGCTGCCCTTGTTTCCATGGTGGTTGCAGACACCTCAAGCAGAACACACCCTTGTCCCATCCCTGTGCCTCTCTCAGGAGATAGTAGAGATGTCAAAAATCCTGTGTCCAAGTACCTCAAGGGCTTTTCAGTCACTAAAATTGCTTTCAAACCTGGCATTTAGAGTGCAGTTATTTCCCTGCCACGTTCACTCTGTCTTTGCAGGTGTGTATTTGTACCATCCCTCCATGTTCAAGTGTGAATCTTTTATTGATATTTGATATTGATGCTACTGATATTTACCCTACTGTGACAGTGCCAAAAATCATTGTGACAGTGCCAAAATTCATTATTTGGTGGTTGGAAAGGGCTGCATTCAGAGATGAAGTGGAGATAACAGTGTCACTGCAGAAAACTTCTATGAGCTATTGGCTTTTACTCTTAGAAATATACTCTTAGAATTTACTATGTAATATGCCTCATAGGCAGACTAAAATTAACTTACCTCAGACAACAGAAACTCCAGACAGAGCCAAATGACTCCTCACAATGATGTGTTTTTCTCTTCCACGATGACCAGACTATAAGCTACAAGTCAAAAATTAGTCTGATCCTAAATTCATGTGGCTAGGCAACTAATGAAGATAAAACTCTGACTCATAGTGATTAAATTTCAATGAAATATTGAATAGTGCTTAATTGATTTCAATACTTGAGCAGTAGAAAAGAATTTATTCTGTCATGACTACAATTCATAACCATGTTTCAGAAAATGAGTAGGTCCTTAATGACCATGCTGGCAACATTATGCAGTGCCATAGAAAAGTTGAATAAACTGAAAAGTTTCCATAAACTGCATAATTTCTCACTTTATAGTGTAAATATATGGTAGCCTGCCACAGATTTCATGCAGGTTTTTTTCCTCATGTGCACTCTGGGTTTGTTGGCAAATACTGGCCTCTTTATTCTCTAAAGTGTCCCAGAACTTTGATAGTCATATTTCTGATGCCACTGCAATGTGGATATTTTTTTTTACCTTGCTATGGAATGAATCACTCCACCCTCCCTCCAGCACGAAGACAAATATGGCTGCTGCTCCTGAACATATGGTAGAGCCTAAAAAAGGGTTATCTTGTAGGAGTGTATCTGTATGCATCACTTATCACACCGTCCCCAGCAGAGAATTTAAGAGATGATAGCTTCTCTTTTCCTTTCTCCAACTGCTCATGTTCAGCATTTCTGTGTCTCCTGCTTTCCAACACTCTCATGATTCCTCGAGAGAGGAAAGCCCACTCCCAGTACAACTGGCCTTTTACGTATTGCTCAGCAAACTTGGATTTGCACCACTTTCAGGGACAGGTTTTCAAAGGTTCAATAGCAAACATACACAAGTTTTCCCCCTTTCTGTGTTCATAATTTCTATGTGACATTGTAGAACACTTTATTTGTCTCTGAAGAGAGCAACCTGTAATCACATGGAGAGACAGATATTTGAAGTTACAAATTTCTACACTGCTCTCAGTTCGAGAGAGAAGGTGCTAGCACAGTATTTTATCCCAAAGCAATCTTCCCAGATTACAAAGTCTGTCTCCCTCAAGAAGCTGTGGACATCTTCAGAGTGACCCCTGTGATGACAGCAGAGGGTCATTTTTCTGTGAACATTCACTAGTGTCAGGCAAATACTTTGAGCATTTCAGGAAGTTTTAACCAATATTTGAAAGCATTAGTACAATCTCTAATGGAAATGCTTTCTATAACTGAAGAGACAGCTACCATGAGTTGAAGGAACACCTGGCTCCATTTTTGTCAATAAGACAACCCTATACAGAAATGATTCCTCCAATGGTTCTGGCTAAAATAGATTTAAAGCTTGGTAGAGAAATGGCTGCTGTGGTTGCCCACACAAAGGTCTACAAAGTCATTAAAAAGTAGATCTAGCCAGGAAAACGGGATGAAACACAACCCCCTTACTTAAGCAGAAATTGCAAGTTTGATGTCAGAAATGCACACTTCTAAGGATGAGAGGAAGACAGTTTTGCCATGGAGGCAGAACGACTCAGATAAAGGTGAATTTTAAGTATATGGGTCAATATGACCATAAAAGAAAATGCAGAAAAAATGCAAAGGCGTCAGCATTTTCATCTTGGTATCAATCAGAGTAGAGTCATGGGTATGTGCACAGGGGCCCTAGTGAGCTCTCTGATACTGAGACTGCTCACCCAGCCACAGGCACACTGTGTCTTAATAACTCCTTCAGTGATGACCAGCAGTCGTTCTAAGGCTGAGCTTGTGCTCACTAAACCAGGCCTAATCTGTACCACTGTGCTGAGCCTGTGATTATTTCTTAAAAGAAAACTGCTCTTGCAATGTCTCACCTGCAGCCCTGCTGGCTTTGCAATGCTCAAGGCCTTCACACAGACAAATCAAAACCAGCAGGAGAAGCAGCAAAGGGGGTGACACTGATGAATGGCTGCAGGGACCACTGACCAGCCCAGACAGAAATATACCCCAAAAGACACTTCTAGACCAAAGCTCTTCCACAATGAATCACAACACAGAAAGCAGCCTGAAAGCCAGAGAGGTGTGTCTGCAGTGCTCAAAATATCCCTGGATGCAACAATCCAAGGGTCTGGCTAGTAAAGAACACCTCTACAGTGGAGCAAGAAAGCAGTATACATTTTCATATTTTTCCATCTCAGACGCAGTCCAAAGCAAAGTGTCATAATATCCCCTTAGCTTATTCAAGTACAAGTGCTTTTTGCAAGCTATATCTTGCTGAGATAAAATCAATTCACAAGATTTCACTGGAACAGGATAGAAGGCACTTTGTGGATTATAGCTTAAAGGCTTACCCAGAGAATAAACAAGGCTAGAGAAAGACTTTGATCCTACCACGTGCTTTCTGCACCTGTGGACTCTGCTTGAGGTTTGGTCTTTCCTACCAGACTTCTAGACAGACAGCAGTCTCTGAAATGGCCAGTACCTGTTGTCCCCAGCAGCCTTACTTTCAGTAACATTCAGGAAGGCTGGTACTTTCAGTACTGACTGAAAGCTTGGCAGAGGCTGCCATGTCAGCTATAAAGGCTCTGCCTAGCTCTCAGGGAAGATGAGGCCATGCAGTACCTTTTTTTGATACAGCCTAAGATCCATATGACAGCTGTGATGTGGCTGCCAGTTAAAGTGATGTGTATTCACTCACAAAAGGAAAGACAATTGAAACCTTGCTGCACACAATTATAGCTTACACAGAGATGTTTAGTTTTACTGAACCTGCTGACTTCACCAGAAGACTTTGATTGACAGTCTGACTGATTTGATGTTGTTGCCTTTGTAAGGGGTTGTTCCCAAATGGTAAAAGTGGTATGGGTAGTAATGATCATCCAGCCTGACCTGTTCAACAGAGCACAGCACAGGCTGGAGACTTTATCCAGGATTCTTCCACTGATCCACAGCACTATGGTTTACTGGACACAGGGACTTCAGGATAGAAGTTGAAAAGTTGTTGATTCTACCTCTGTCTACTGGTTCATACCACAACATCAAAATATTGCAGCTCATTTCCACTTTGAATGGTCCTCACTTCAGCCTGAGAAAGATAAAGAGTGGTCCACACATCTGTGTACAAAGAAAAAACACCAGAACAGACTTGGAGGTAGGATGGAGACATGGTCTATTTAAAGCTGTTGAGAATTATTAAAGTTCTGAGGAATCAGAGGATGGTATGAACTTCTGTACTTGCAGAGAGGAGGCGAGGTGTTGTGGAGATTTGGAATATAAAAAATAATCACATGGATGGTCTGTTACTGGCCAAGATGACTGGCTAAATCATTAATGGCATTTTATAAAATCATTTTTATAAAATGATTGAAGGATAGACTTGAGAAAGCCTTGAGAGGACACAGAAAACTTGTGCAAGGTCATGAAAAACATGAAAACAAGTATCAAGACTTCAATGATGGGAAAATACCTAGGATAACAGGTTGAAATTGAAAGGACAACATGGAAAGAGGAAGACCATGATATTTCATGTATAAAAGATACTTAAAGCCAGTTCTAAAGTGTCCAAAGATAGGTTTTCTTTGCATCCAGTCACTTCCAATTGAAACATGTCTGTGACTGTTAGGTACTTCTGTGTGTTATTACCATTATTAAAAGTGACATAGAAAAAGCCCCCTAAGATTTAGCAGCTTTTTCTGGAGGTCACAGGACCACGTGAACACAGAAGAATGTAAAACCAGTACCTTTTCAGCTTAGCATGTTAGTTTCTGCAGTACTACTCAGTTCTAAAGTGATTCTACTACCACACATGTTGGGGAAGCCAGCACTGTCCAGCCCAAGGGTTTTGTGCAGCAGAGCTTTAATGCTTTCAGGACAAGCCATTTTCAAAACTTTTGTTGTGCAGATGAAACAAAGGTGACCTTTATCCTTTGCTTTTCTCCAATGAAGGTCGGCAGCAGTTCTCTGATCTACTGACAATGGCACATGATGCCCATGGAGAATATCCCATTGTTACTGATGATTAATAGTTGCACTGACTCCCCTCAGGGTCATAGCTACTCAAAGCCTGAGAATTTGAGAATGATGGAACATCCCAGGTACAGATAAACTCCTGAGTCCTTCCAAGCCAACAAAAACCATCAGCTCTCTAGGAGGCTCTTCACAAGTCACAGTATCATTTTTGATTAACATGTGCATGTACCACAAGAGTGGAGAAACCAAATCACTGATAGGAGGTACCAGAGAAGTAGTTCAAGACTGAATATTGTCAATTCTAAACTCAGTTCACTGTTGTTCATTTTGCAGACAGGAAATGTCAGGAAGGCAATAATTTACTGTCCACTCTGTGTCTGTGGCAGACATTTCATTTGCAGTTGTGCTGAGAAGTGCATTCTGAAGCACACGACTTATCCCAAAAACAGCAGTATAACAACATCACGAACCAGCTTCCAAAAGGGCTGCCTGTGGGAGTAGTGTATCAGTCACTTGGAGATACAGTTGCTGATTTTAGCCACCAAAACTTTTATTTATGGTCGCTCTGTGAAAAAAAAATCATGCATCAAAGAGAGCTGGACTATGTTTAGGCTAGTGGATTGTCTAGAAATGGCTCAGCCACACAAGCTCAGCCTTCCTGGCTGCTCAGAGCTCCAAATCCCTGTGCAGAGACAGAATCTTGCTCCTGTCCTGGCAAGGTGAGGGACCCCCAGAAAAGTGAGAGTGGCTCTCACCCCACTCCAGCTGGGCATAGGAGCTGTCAGGAGGAGGAAAAGCAACCCTCCCTGAGCTGCCTCTGCACCCTTTGAACTAAATACTGGAACCTGGGGGGACAGAAACCTCTCCAGGGGAGCCAGGCAGTCTGCTTGTGTAGGCTGACAACTACACTCACCTTTTTGTAAACAAAACAGAAAGCGTGTGAGATTGCCAAAATGCTAACTCTGCTACACACTGCAATTTTCTGCTGTGAAGTTTTACAGAGCTTTTCCATATTCATAACAGAAAAGTATCTTGTAGTTCTCAGAAGCTGCAGCTTATTTGAAAAAAATTTAAAACGAAGTAGTTTTGTTAACATCTTTTGTTTTTAACAAGAGTATTCATAGGTTCAAAAAAAAAGTTAGTCTGCTCAGATACTCATTTTCAAAAACAGAACTTAAGAAGCTTGTTTTTCAGTGAAAACCTTTAAAATATTGATGGAATAGAATATTATTTCCTACGAATTTTTCTTACACCTTCCATAATTTCACTTTTCATTTTGGGGGAAATAGATCTACAAATTTCTGAGTTGTTCTACCTATAGATATTTAGATTTAACAACTGCCTAATTAAGAAAAGCTTGAATATTTCATTGAATAGCTAGTCTCTGCAAAGTTTTGGTGCTCATCCAGATCTGATTGAACAGCAGTTAAGTTTCCATAGCTTCTGAGGATGAAAAATAGGACTGAAACCGACAGAAAAATCTGTTCTGCTTCCATTCCTGGCCTGCTGTACAGCAAAAGAAAACACCTCATTTTACCTCTGTGGTGGAGTAGAGAATACAGTGGATTTTTAGGGAACTGTGTGTGTTAACTCACCCTTGGAAGCAGCACTGAATTTCTAATCTCCAAGTCCTCACAGAAGGTTGTTCCACTTGTGATTATCTCATCTGTAGTTACCATTACGTTTGTGATACACACATGTATAAGAAGCATCCTATGTTGGCTCATGAAACTGTGTCCTAAGTATGTATTCACCTATCTGTACTCAGTAAAATAGTGGTTATCAAAAGAGGTATCTAAAATAGTGGGGTGAGAAGAAACAGCAAAAAAGATAAACAGGCAGTCAAATCATAAAACACAGGCTCAAACAATTTATCTAGCAGAAATATTTAAAGAGAAGATCTATGACAGAAAAGTCAACAGTCATAGATCTCAGAGATCACTACTTAGTAAAAAGTCTCACAGACCCGCAAGCTTGATAATTCTGAACAGAAAATAAAAGCAAAGAAATTTCAGTCTGGCCCTAAATTAAATCACAATTGGGAAAAGAGTATTTAGTCCTGATAAGAGGTCTGTTGTGACTTAACACTACTAAGCTCTTGATTTGCAGAAAAATTCAGAGGGGAATCATGAAAATAAGGAATACATTAAGCAAAGTTACATGTAATTCTTATTTGGGAATGAAAAGGGGGAAAAAAGATAAATAGGATTTTTTTTTGCCCCAAATTGATTCCTCTGCCTTCATGTACCTTTCCATGTGTTCATGTCACTCCTTCAAGATTTTATCTTCCATCTTCATTCCTCTGCCTTTAGCTAAATGTTGTGAAGCTCTCTGCCTTTTGAACTGTCATTAAAACAAGGTGTAAGAGACAGCACTGCAGATGAACAGCAGTGCGTGGCACCTGCTGAGCTGTGCTGTCACTGCCTGCAAAACTGCAAAACACCACACACTCAAAATTGGGCAAAACATCTGAGAGTATATAAGAGAGCCTTTTTATTTCACCTAAGTGCTTTTTGTTTCACCTGTAGCAGGGAGGGTGCAGCTGGGGCAGAAGTGTGGTATCTATTGCTACTGTCAGAGAGCAAAGTGAATGTGATGAATTTAGGGAGCCTTACATCCAGGAGGATGCCTCCTCAAGAGGCATGATGTATGGTGGAAATGGGACTGTCATTCCCAAAGCTGTAACATCCACAAAGAGATTGATAGGAGCACTTCCACATTTCCATGTGACATGAATTTTTTTTTTCATAAGCAAACAAAACAACTGTTATGGAGAATTTTTAGTCTACAAAAACAGATGTTGCAATATTTGAATTTCCCATGGGAGAGATATTCCAGTGTTTGTTCCATTTTAAACAGGGCTAGAAAATAAAACTGAGTTGATACATGGTTTGTTTCTTCATAGCCATTGCAGAGGCAGGTGTTTGGAGGGTGTGCTAGCCAGATGTTGCACATGGCTGCAATGACTGTAAGACCAATTACCATTGATCTGGGTTTTTTAAATCAGTTTTTAAATCTGCTCCTTGTTTGATGTCAAGAACAGTGAATTACATTGTGGTTCTGTCCCATTATGTTGCCAGATTAAAGTTTGCTTTGGCTAAATTGAGGTACTAGCTTCAAAAATTCCCCAAAATAACATCTTTTGTTTGGGAACTAGTAAATGTGACCTGATTTGAAAAACAGCCTATAACCCTTTTACATGCCTTCCTGTCATCAGCAAGCTTAACTGGGGTTAAGCAGAGGAGAGGAAAATGACAGGAGCCAGGAAAACACAAATCATGTCCTCAGGGATTTAAGTAGGAAGGACTCCTGTAAGTTTCTATTGCTTTTCTTGGGCTCCCTTTGCTACCTTAAAACCACAGAGACTTTCTGGACTGAAATCACATAAAGAGGGTAGAAAACAGGTTTTAACCTAGTGCAGGCATGCATGGTTTGGGTGTGAATCTCAGCAAGCACATTAACCCAGCCCTTAAAAGGGGAGGTACAAGGACCAGCAAACTGTCAGGAGCTGCATCACAATGAAAGCTGTTTAAGAACAATGAAAGAAAGGGTTTAGTCTGAAAAATACTCCAGCTCTGGCATAATTAGTTAATTAAACCACAGCAAATAAAATGATATTATGTTTTAGTGAGAAGAAACAAACAGCAAAAACTTCATATGCAGAAGAGTCTGGCAGTCTGTATAGCACAATGTCTTCACCCCACACCAACCTGTTGCTGTAAAAGGTGCAGCACTGTGCCCTGAAATGGGAGTGCTGCAGTCCCTAGGGCTTTTGTCAGTATTCCTCACAAGTGGGAATCCTGCTCCCAGTGGTCATTTCATCTCTCCCCTTGCAAAGAGCTCTTCACTGCATAGAAGTTATTAGTGTCCTGAGAGTTAAAAAAACCCAAACAATTCAAACTACTAGCCATACATATAGCCTTGTGTGCTCAATGGGGGTGATACCCCTAAGCAAATCACACACATATTTCTGCACTGTTTTTTACTAGCAAAGAGATTGCAGCCTTTCTAGTGCCACTGAGAACGGGGGAGGTTTGTCTGACACCACCCAGAGAAGACAGAGCTGTCCCTGCCCCTCTCTGCAGCAGCAGCCTGTGACAGCAGCCAGCCTGGGCTGCAGGAGCCAGCCTCTGAAGGTGACTCTGGGTGGCTGTTCCTTCTTCTGCCCCTCAGGGGCTGCCACATCAAAGGCTGAAACACAGCCAGGGGAGGCTGCAGGGACCAGGGGCGGAGGAGAGAAGCAGGGGTCCCCTTGGCTTGGTTGCCTGCTCAGCTTACAAGAACATTTGGCCCCCTTTCAGGGCTAGAAGGGAGGAGGCACAGAGAGACAAGACAGTTCCAAGCCAGTTTTTTTTCTCTTCCCCTCTCCCGCTGGCCAGCCTTGGCAGCGCTGTTACATTCCTGCCCGTGGCATTTCCAGGCTGTGAAACTCCACACCGCAGCAGAGAGAGGAGCAGGCATCGCGCTAGTGACACATCCTCACCCCAGAGTAACCCAGCTGAAACTCTGCCTCTGCACCCCAAATGGGCCAAGCCCAGGCTCATCCGGACCCTGCCAGCCCTCCCAAGGCTGCAGCTCAGGGAGCGCGGGGCTGTGCCTGTGTCACCTGCAGCATCCTTCTGGAGCAGAGGCGTCCCCGCCCTCCAGCGCCGGCACAGGGACTGATTCACCCAGCCTGACTCTCCGAGGCAATCTGCCAGACGGCTGAGCTGCTGCTGGGGTGTCTTGATGCTGTCAGCTGCCCATATGTCTACTGGGCAGCCACTGCCTGTGCGATCCCCACTCCGAGAAAAATTCACAGCACCGTTTGGGATACCTACGTAACAGCCAGTTCCACAATCTAAGCCGATTAAATAAACTGATAATTAAAAAAAGAAGTATGGGTTTGAGCAAATAGCACTTTTATTTGTTTTCTAGTCAAAATGAATTAAATTATGAGACAATAAATATACTACAGCGCTTAGACAAATTCAAAGTGATGGAAGAGGAATGGGAGGGACGACAGATGGGCAAATACAGCATGAATTCACACCTAGTGCTGGCTGTCTCAAACTGTTCATCTCTGCAAATAAGCTAATCTGTAAACCAGGAGCAGCTGAACAAAAGAGGCTTAGGGCATAGCCTTACCTTGCTGTCTCCAGGGGTTTTTCAGCCACCCTAAAGTATGGCTGTAGCCATGTAGTGCATGGACCCTTTCCCACCCGAGGATGCCAGACTGATGCCCAGCACAAGTGCATCCATCTCTGCTGCTGTGGCACACAGGTGATTTTGTTTCCACTCTACAGTGCTCTCAGCCAAATGCCAAATCCTGTTTCCTTTCTGGACAGAGCCACTTTATTGGACTCACAAATGTTCTAGGACCTAACATGATCATGCTGTGACTCTGAGATGTCAGTAGGTCTGTGAAAATAGGGCAGATCAGCCTGCTGGCCAGGCTGCTTTTCTCTGCTATGAAAATCAGAGCATTTCATTTTGAACATATACAATTCTCAAAGGCATGGGACTAGTTCTCTGTTTGTATTTTGTCTGCATTCCATGGGTTTGGGTCCTGCAAAGAGGCTCCTTCTTCAGGCTTCAAGTCAAAAGCAGAGTTCTCCTGGGGTTCAGTGTCAGAAAGCACAGAAAGTTCAAAACTCCCAGGCTTCTGTGCTCCAACAGCATTATAGTTTTGAGGTTTCTTTAGATAAAAGTACTAGCCTGCTATCCTCAGCTAGGGCTGGATTACCATTTTGCTTGGCCTATCACAGATTATTATGGATTACAGGGTACATGTCTGTACTGTGGTCATATTAGACTGCAAATCAAGACAGATTTGGAGGAAAGGGTAGTATGACAATGAAATAACATGTCTTGTTTTCAAAGACATCCATTACCTTATATTTTCTTTCTTTACTATTGAAAATTTAAGCTACATTTCTCCTGTGTCCTTTTAGGAACAAAAAAAAGATAAATGACTTCCTTGTAGTACAAGCCTTCATGGAAAACCTACAAGTACAGCACTCAAAAAATTACACGGAGCATGAACTTGATTTCTGCCTCAAATTTTAAGTTCCTCAGCTTGTCTGAATCCTCTTCTTTTATCTTTCCCTAGCCAAAGTATTAACACAAAGACTACTCACCATCAGCATCCCAACTGAAGCCCCAAAATAGGTTTAAATGAGAAGCAAGCCTTGCATTCAGCTTGCACTGTATAATTTGAAAACAGACTTTCTCACTGGGTGCAAATGCTTTGCTCAGAAAACCTGCCTTTTATAGGCAACTCCAAAAATAACCAGACTTGTAAGGGCTAAAGCTAATCAAGACTTTATAATAGAATTTATTTAGTACAGTGTATTCTTCTCTTTATTTTTTAAATTTTATTTTTCCAGTGTTTTGTCTTTTCCAGTTCTATATTTAAGTCATTTCTCTAGGAAAACAAGCTGTATCATTGCTGTTATGTGTTAGGGTTAATCAGTTCCATCATTGTACAAAAAAAAAGTATATTTTCTTTTGAAAATAGCCTGAGCCTACAAGCAGAAAGCATGGTGTGAAAGAGAAAGGGTACAATAGGGAATTCAGAGCAAGCCATTAGATAGGTGAGTCTGCAGCTATGCCAGTGAAGTAAAGCACTATGTTCTGGCTGTGTTTGCAATTTTGACTTATTCTCTCCCTGCCATCCTCTTTATCCTGTCGCATGTATTTGATAGATAAAACAGTCCTACATAACCAAATGAATATAGCTGCTCGCACAGCCCTCACAACAGTATTCAGAGTCACAGCTCAACTGCTCAGCAATGCAAAGGCAAGGAAAAATAGGAACCTACTGCAGGAGGAGCAGGTGCCCTCTTCCAAGGCCCTCCTACCAAGAATCCAAAACCACATCAGCTTTGAAACAGGCAAAAAGGCTTTCCAATGGCTTCAGATGGGAGCTGTATGGGGTGGGGTGTCAGAAAGCTGGGGAGGAGGAGCTGTCTGGGCACCCTCTTTCACCTGCCTACAGCCTGGAACCTGCAGTGGGCAGGTGGGAGCTCAGTGAGGCAGAATGATCTCAAACTGGCAAGGCCAATTTTAGTAACACAGTGTTATGGAGCACAATATGTTGTAAGCATTTTTTTTTTTTTTGTAACTCTATTGTAAAACACCTGTGGATAAAAATAAATCATCCTCTCCTTCAAGAAGGTATTTTTCAGCCATTACTTTTACTATTGGTTCAACACACTTGAAGGAGGTTTCTTAGTAGTCTGAGTTGGTGGTGATCCAGTTGAAATGAAGGGTGAAGTGAAGGCAGGGAGGAGGTTCTTGGCTGCAGATTTTGAAAGATTAGGAGTAGTTGTCACACTCTGTGACTGCTGATACCTTTTCCATTCCTCCTAAAAGGACCCAGATATCAGTAGATGTGACCCAAAATGAGGAAGATATTAGAGTGGATCTCTGACACCAACTAGAATTCAATGGATGAGCAGTAGAGAGAAAAGGAGTATTGGGTACTTGCTGCAGGCACTGAAGTGAAAATGCAGAGATAAAGTAGAACCTCTTGGGTGGTTAAATGTGCATTACATATACAAATTATGGATATGTTAAAGATTTTCATTTAGAGATCAAATTGTTGAATCACCTGAAGCTAAATAAAAATTTCATTTCAATAGTTCATTTTGGCATCAGATGTATAACTTTTTATTGCAATAAAGGGGGGGGACAGGTATTGGCACTTAGATTCAGAGCATCTGAGAGAGGAGATATGGCAAATATTATGGGTAAGAACTAGATCATCTTGAATTGCCCTCGAGTGAAAATGCTCAGCCTTATTGAGCTGAATCAATAACTAGATGGCAGAGATAGAACAGGGTACTGCTGTCTTATGCTCAATCACAGAATTACAGAATATTCTGAGTTGGAAGGAACTCACAAGGATCATCGAAGTCCAAGTCCTGGCCATGCTCAGGACTGCCCTAAGAACCACATAATATGCCTGAGAGTGTTGTCTAAAGTGATTCTGATTTCCTTTCCACCTTGTGCAGCACCCCTAGAGGTGGGGTGAGATGAGAATCAGGCAACTTGCCATCATACTCAGCTCCGGAGGCTGAGCTTGGGGGTAAAACTGCCACATACAACTTCTCCACAGGCCTCAGTAAATGTTATTTGGCAGGAGTTAAACTTTGAAGGAAAAGGGAATGCCTCCAGCAGATGCTGTCCCACCCTGCCCTGCTCTGCTGGGGCACTGCAGCACAGTCAGCAGCAGGGCAAGCACTTTCTCATGAGCCCTCACATCTCACATGCTCATAGCAGGGGCACATCTCCCCTAGGGATAAGGGACATTCATATTTTGCCTGTCTGTGACAGTGATCAAACAAGAAAATGGTCTGGGCAGCCTCCACATGGTCAGGCTCTGCTCATCCTGATCTGGACTTGCTCTGGCCAATGGATTTCTCATCAGTTTCTGTACAAGCACCAAGTGGATGATAGTTTTTCACAACAATCTAGGAAAAGTTTAAAGACAATACTGAGATGTACATCTACTTTTTTTAATATATTAATTTTTAATATATATATTTCATATTTCATATTTCTATTTTCCACTTCATTTTTTGGTAATATAAGTAATTTTTATCATTTTCACTAAATTTTCTTTTTTACTCTTTAAAGATTTCTTATACTGCAAGGGAGGGTGGTAGGGAAAAAAACCAAGCACAAACAAAAAACTGAGCAATAAACAACCCTCCCCAAAAAACCTGTCCCTGTACTTCCCCCAGCAAAAGAAAGAAAATAAAAATAAAAATCAAAGACTAGATGAAAATGTTTTCAGCAGACACACATAAAACCCCACAGTCCCAGAATACAGGTGTCTGTAAAGCATCTTCTTCATCATGACTGATGCCTTGCAGCAAGCTTGCACTTGCTGAGGTTACTCCAGAAGCCAATACACACTCCTGCTGCAAACCACTCTCAAATGATCTGAAATACCAAATGTCCAAGCCAAACTTCCCTCTGCTCTGATTATATAAATTTTACTTCCCCTTGGACTGTGACTTCATGTATTTATTTTTATAAAGTGGTGCTCTATATGTGTCAAATATGAAAGATTACATACACGCTTCATGTGCTGTTCTCCCTCCCAATTATTGTTTTATTTAATGTTGAAATATGCAAATGCTTTGGCCAAACCAAGGTTTCTATCCTGCACACAATGCAACTGGGACAGCTCAGCTCATATGCTGAGGCTGAGTTGGGAATTTTGCTCCAGGAATGAGCCATGGAAGCAGGTCAGTGCCTAGTGAGGTTGGAGACAGGTGGAACTGAAAATTGGGTAGAAATGTGGCAGGGCATTCACCTGCAGGTCTTTATTTGTCTGAACCCAGTGACCAAATCACAAGCAAGGACAGATGTTTGGGTCTTTCAGAATAGATGAATCCTCTGTCTTTTCCAAAGCTAACCAGTACTCTGTATTTCTAACTTCCCTCAGAGAGAAAATGACATAAACACACTTAGCTACAGCATCAGGCTGCTGGCACAATTTGCCCTACCAGCAACAGACAGGCTTCCCATTTTCAGTCTTTACCTGGAAGTCTCCACACAATAGGCTTTCCTTGCAAGAAGCATTAGACAATGGCAACCTCTCCGGTGCTCAGTGTGGCACTGCTGTTTGAGAGAGCATCCTTAGGTGAATTTGATATTCCTGAGGTTTGCAGCACCTCAGTCATGAAGCACTTTCTTATGGACATGCACGTGACTAGAAGAGTGCATGGATATATTTATACCACCATGCTGTGGGAAGTTCAAGCTCAGTTAATTACTTCCTCCCTAGGTTAAAGTATCCATGAGTGCAAATGCTGAAGCTATTTTTTGCTCATGAAAAGGAACTGAACAATCATCTAATTGCTAAACTGCAGCCAATATTTAACTGAGAGGTGACAGGATAGTGGGGATCTCTGTTCAGGCACCCTGTAAAGCACTTGCAGTAAAAGGAGCTGTGCAAACATAAATCATTGTTATATTGTTTAAGTAATCAAATCCACAGCACCATTGTTTAAATAAACTGGAGATGTGGAGGCATTTATTCATATTTTAATGCTTAGACTGCCTGCTACATAAAACATATATTTAAAAAATAAGCTTTCAGAAACATATAAAATACTTTTTTTCCTCCCAGAGCTGAATTTATAAGTTAGGGAGACTATCGCTACAGTAATTCTTAATTTGTACAGCTGTTTTCATCACTTTTAATATGAAATACCACAAAATAAAACAGACCTAAATCTCTCATAAATCTAATGGCAGTGTTGCACTTCAGATGCACATTTTTAAATGGCTGCATCTTTGCTATAATTTAAAACACAGCCAGAAGGCTCAGTGTGACCTGGGAAGTTCTACAAAACACTTGCAGATTTATTCCCTTTGGAAGAAGTAGTGAATGTATATATTACACCAATGCCTGCCAGCCAGAACTGAGACTTGGTGCCCCATCATGTAGGGTGCTCTATGCATGAACAAAACACAATCTCTCTCCCCAGATGCCTTACTTGAATTCAAGTGTTGCAGTTATGTAATCCTCCATCTTAATCGTTCATAACCATCCCTTTTCTGCAGACCACACAATGCCTCCAAAGCAAGTCTCCCATTTATTTATGTGGGTTCCTGATACTTTCAAATGTGTCTAACCCTGTGAAGAAAGGTGGTGCTGTCACCCAGGTTACAGATGGGAAAACGAGGCTCAAAGATATTATTTTCTAAATATTTATATTTCATTTCAATTCCTTATTCAAAATTAATTAAACTTACTAGTGCATAAATTGCACTGATCCTAATGCTGATGCTTTTACACATCTAAAATACTTTGGAGTCCAGACTGAGAGGAGTAGGCAAGATTTTTATGACAAAGGAGATTTCCTAGTGTTCACTCCTCTAATCCTGAGTTCAAGGACACATATTTCTTTGTAGACCTTTGTCTTCTTCCATCCCTTTCTCTATTGGATGTTGGTTACTCTTTCTGCATGTTTTTTCCTTTAAATAAGGAGTGATTTTCAGTTCTGCAATTTGTAACAAACTTCTGGTTTCAGCTAAAAGCAATGGGTACAATATACATTTACTAGCACTGGTGTTGGTACTATAGAAAAGATGAAGAATGGAAAGACTGTTGCATTAAAATCCACAGAGTGCAGATCCAGTACCTACTCATTATATCAGAATCAGAAAGATGGAGTCTGAGTGCATTGAAAGAGATAAAAGCCTACTATGAGCTTGAGCAAAGGTCCTCAGAGAGTAAATACAAGGGGAGGTCAGATGGGAAAGCAGACACACATGCTCCTCCTCCTAATCTTCATTATAATGACACTGATATATCCAGAGCCAAACCTCAGATTCTGGTACCATTTCAGCTTGCAAACAGGAGGCCCAGCAGACAGCATTTGCCAGAATGTCTCAAAACTTGAATTTTTATTGAGCCATTGCACCCTACTTTAGTCCCCTTTTCCACCATTCTGCCAGTGGAAAATCACAGCTGGCATGGAAGGGGAAATGGTAGTGGTGTCCTGGGATGATCAGGAGAGATGTTGACATCAATGGGGAGGGGGGAACTTCTGCTTCCACTCTTTCACAATGTGCACAATGCTCATGAAAAAACTCTTAGCAGAGGGAGAAGCAGCTTTCTGTTCTTTTGTGCATACATTTCTTGCTAGTGAAGCAGGATTCCTAAAAGCTGAGCACAGCTGATGTGTCTCAGTCCTGGAATACCGACTGTCTTAGTGTATATTAAGTGCCCATCATTTTAGCAGCTGAGCAGTATCACGTCCCATTTAGCACATACACAGCATTTTATAGAGCAGAGCACTGTGGAAATCCTTTTCCCTTAGGTTTTTCCACATACTCATTGCAGTGATATGCATCTGACCAATTAAAGCAAAACAGCTCTAGTTAATTAACTCTGAGGGACTGAGTGGTTCCCTGACTGGAAGTTGTGAGAACTAGTTTTGACATTAGGAGTACCATTGATTAACTCTCAGGTGCTGGACAATCACTTCATCTTTCCACACTTCATTTTTCCCTGGTGCAATATGTAGAGGAAAAAAAATTGTTTTCTTTGGTGAAGTACTTTTAAGAGCTGTGAATGAAGAGCATCATCAGTGAATCCCCAAAAAAGGCCTGATGGGAGATTTTTTGAAATAGCACTGTCCTCACTGAGCTTCTGAAAAACTGAGCCACAACCAAATAAAGCAGCAAAGAAAACCTCACTGGGAGGTGGAAGTGGGGACATGATAAAAATTTAGGGTTTACCTAAAATCTTGAGAGCAACTTATCCTTCCAGACCAGACTGGTAAGATGGTATCTCTCCTCATTTCTGCCCCTGGCACCCAATTCTCACCCATCCAGCTCCTAGGCTGCATGTCAGTGCTTTTGCATGGTTTGTTTTTTTTTACCCTGGCCATCCTCCTCCCTAGAAAACTGGCACATCCAACCACTTCCAATATCTGACAATCCCTGTAAACTTCTCTTTCTGGTTGCAGGGATATTCCTGTTCACTGGGCCAAATTAATTTTACAATGAACATATAAATTATACATTTTTCAAAGTGTTTTCCAGCCTTACACTCTGCTTACAATCTTAATTACTGCTGAGTTTTTGCCAAAAGCATTGCCTTGAGAGAAAAAGATGGCACGGGTATGTTTTCTTTCATTCTATTCCTAATACTATAGCATTACTTAACTTTATCTCATTTATCTCCTTTCATTCTGCTTAACTCCACATAGTTGCAATTCTCAAATACACTGGTTCCACTGTACAGTAGCCAGAGCAAAATAATTTTTCATTTCATTTTTTCATTCATAAATTTTCAATTTTCATTTTCTGATTGATTTATTATAAGATACTTTTACAATTGAGGAATGGAGGTGGACAGAACTGAATTTCCTCTGATTAATTCAGTATTTGAATAAATATCCTTTTAAAAATGGTTTTTGGATTTGATGGTCAATATTCTTGCTTTTGGCAATGAGTGAATTTGGAATAGCTAAATTGATCACTTTATTCTTTCTGTTCTACTGCTGACTCAGATAAAGGTATTGTTGGCACAAAACTTTGTCCATGCCAACTAAACATTTTGTTCTGGAGAAACTTTAAACTTAGATTTCATTTCAGGAGAAGGGTGAGAGGAAATGCCACATGAATGTTTACTACCTCTCCTTTTGACTTCCTCATGCTAAAGAAAACCACCCTGTGGTAAAGAAGAAAATAACAAGGCTTGTTGTGGGATCTGGAGCCCAAGTACCATGACTTGATGAGTGCCTCAGCTCTCCCTGCAGGCAGCAGCAGAACAGAGTACCCATCAGGTAATAACACCAAACCTACCATGAAAATCAATGGCTTTGACTATATATAAACTTTGGCCACAGTTTATTCTCAAATTAGTTTCAAACCCCAAATCCCACTATATCTGTACCAGATCCAATTTTCCTTTACTGCTTCAGGATAAAGTTATAAGAGTTTATATGTTTGGTTCTACTTTTCCATGAGATTCCAACCTCTGCTGGTAGATCATATACAACCAAAGATGCAGTTCAGTTTAGTGAAATCTTTGCAATAAAAAAGGAAGAACAAGGTGGTTTCTTGGAATTCATCACTAGCATGAATATGTCAGTCATTCTTCCAATACACAAGGAAAAAACAGTACAACTGTTCTTCTGTACTGTTCCTACATATTTTTAGTCCCTAAAAATTAATTGCTGCTTCACTGCGAGAGTGATTCCTGCTTTACATCATTAAAAGTCAGAGGAGTTGTAGAACAGGAGGATCATAAAGAACATTCAGGGGTTGAGCTTTTGAAATTATATCTGCCTTTTCTTGAATTTAATATGGTATAAAAAATTAAATGCTCCAAAGTTGTCAGCCATTATGGTTGCATAAAATAGATGTTATGGAAATAAGAAACAAGTTCCTTCATATAGGTGAAAAATGTCTTGTTAGCAACCCCAAATCTTGAATCACAGAATAATTAGAGCCTGTGTTATGGGTAGACAGCACAAACTTCCTCCCACGTTGCTTCCTCTCTAAGTAGTCTGTTTCAATCCCACCTACAGGAGGTGGAAAGGGAAATTTCTGACTTTTAGTCTAAGTTTTCCTTTCTTTGTTAAGCCTACTAAGGACACTACCAACTGCAGTACTATTTTTTCCCAAATTGGAAATTTTACTGAAAACAGCTGTTGGAAAATGAGTACTACAGATATTTGCAACGAGTGACTTGGGTAGAAAAGTCATGAACAGACCAACAGGCAAACTGCAAAAATGCAAATTTATCAGGTTCCGCTAATGCTACTGGTTACAGTGCCATCTCAGCTCAAAGTCAAATCAGTAAAAAGTCAAAGAGTAAAAGACTTCTTGTGTTGATTTCCACCCCCATCAGAGGACCAAACAAAAATGCACTTACCTGTAGATCAGGACTTCATCATCCGAGCAGTTATACTGCAGCTGGTACATTTTTACCCGAGGGGCCGACTTGCTGACTGTCCACTTGACCAAAGCTGAGGTAGTGGTCACATCTGACACCAGCACAGCCCTTTCTGGGGGGCCTTTTGTTTCGCCACGATTGGACTTAGTGGAGCTGGTGATGTCCGAGAGCCGGGATTTGGGTGGAGCTGCTTTGCCTGTGCCGTTGCTGAGATGGGGAAGCTGAACGATGGAGAGTTCAATGGTTGCAGTGGACTCCCCTGCAGCGTTGGCCACTATGCACGTGAAGGTCCCGTAGTCCTTGGAGGAGGTGATGTGTATGTCCAAGGTGCCGTTGTCGTAGACAGCTGTCCTGGAGGAGTTCCCGATGAGGCGGTCGTCGGGGGCCACCCAGTGAATGATGGGCGCGGGGTCCCCAATGGCTTTGCACTTCAGCGTGGCAGTCTGCCCTTCCAGAACCAGCAGCTTGTGAGTGTGCTGTGTAATTAGATGGGGCTCGCAAACGAACTCCTCTTCCCGCACGTACCAGAAGTACCTCCCCTTTAGACTTGGAGGAGAAGCGCAGGTTTCCATGTCGTCGTCTCTTTCAAGCCGCCTTAACCACAGTAGCTCACAGTTGCAGTGCAGCGGATTTCCCCCAAAGCTGAGGGACAGAGGTGGCGAAAACGGGGTGACAACCAATGGCATTACTTGTGATCTTGCAAATATAGGGTCGGGGGGGAGCTTCTGAAGCCTGTTGGATGTTAGATCCAATCTGGCCAATTTCTGAAGATCTGCAAATGTCCCCTCTGTTATATAATCTATCAGGTTGTGATCTAAACTGAGCTGGTGCAAGTTTATCATCTTTCTTATAGATTCCCAGGGAATGCTTCGGAGGTTATTGTAGGAAAGATCTAAGTCTTCCAACGTCAGTAAAAAATCCTCAAAGGCGTCGTCAGAAATGCTGCTGAGCTGGTTGTTGTTTAAAATCAAATGCTGAAGGTTAATTAAACCTCTTAAAGTATCCTCTTCAATCTCAGGCAACCTGTTGCCGTCCAGATGTAAAGACCGAAGGCTCTCCAGGTCGGTGAAAGAGTAGGGCTGTATGTAGCTAATGGTGTTTCTGGACAAAGTAAGGTCAACAAGTCCAGACATATTGGCAAAGTCTTGTTGGCTGATATTGATGATGAAGTTGCCCCCAAGGCGGAGTTCAACAGTCCTTCGATCTATGTCCAGTGGCACAAAAAGGAGACCCTTGGAGGGGCACAAAGTCCCCAGTGACTCAGACAGGTTCTGACAGACACAATACTTGGGGCAAGCGTTGATTGTGACAGCCATTCCAAACACCAGGATGCCGCAGAGCAATCTTTCCATTGTAAATCACGCAACGGTACCTGGAAGATATGAAAAGAGTGAAAAGGAACATCAGCAATTATGATATAATAATTATGATAACTTTCTTCTTATGTTTTGCCTAACATCTGGCTCCAGAGAGACTTTGTGATGCCTCCTCACAGGGGTCACACCTAAAGGCATCAGCCCTCCAGGATGGGACAGTTACGTGTTATAAAAACATGATAAAATTTCTTTCTTTCTTTCTTTCTTTCTTTCTTTCTTTCTTTCTTTCTTTCTTTCTTTCTTTCTTTCTTTCTTTCTTTCTTTCTTTCTTTCTTTCTTCCTTCCTTCCTTCCTTCCTTCCTTTCTCTTTCTTTCTTTCTTTCTTTCTTTCTTTCTTTCTTTCTTTCTTTCTTTCTTTCTTTCTTTCTTTCTTTCTTTCTTTCTTTCTTTCTTTCTTTCTTTCTTTCTTTCTTTCTTCTTCCTTCCTTCCTTCCTTCCTTCCTTCCTTCCTTCCTTCCTTCCTTCCTTCCTTCCTTCCTTCCTTCCTTCCTTCCTTCCTCTCCTTCCTCTCCTTCCTCTCCTTCCTCTCCTTTCTTTCCTTTCTTTCCTTTCTTTCTTTTTCTTCCACTACAGCTTGCAAGCCTTATTTAAAATCTTGAAAGATTTCATTTGAAATAGTGCCTGCTTCTTTGGGAGTAGAAGCTAGAATCACTATCTGTAATAATTACTTTCTGCTGCATAATAAGGTGCAATTAGTTTTAGAGTTGAAGCAGCTGACTTTATGGATAAAAATAACTGCATTTTTACCCTTCAGTAATGTGGTTAATAATGACCATGTAATTATCTGGCCAGTTCTGGGGCAAGTCACTTGCCCACATATAATAAAACTAATGATAGACAGCATTAGAAGCAGAAATCACTTGTGTAATTGTCACCTGGTTTCAACCTGTGCTCAGCCAAAGCATGGGAAGGGTGACAGCATCTAGCTCCAAAGAGAAGGGATCCAGGGAAAGACTGTGCTGCCTTAGGCCCCTGGCAAGCTGTTTGACAACTCTATGCTCTCACACTGCAACCCCTACTGTTGTAATGACAGTGAAGCTCTTGCTTGTCTTCATGGCCCTCCCTTTCACTCTGTCAATTCCTCTTTGCACCATCATCTCTCTTTTTTCCAATCTCTCACACTCTTTTCCAGCTTAAACTGCAAGGATGTGTCTGAAGAATAGACAAAACTAATGATTGGGTTGGCTTGGAGAAGCAATTGTGGCTGGGAGAAGTTAAAGACCTGCTTCAGGTTTGGGAATATTTACTTACACGGGTTTGCTGACATTCTTCCCACACATGCAGGACATAGGGAAACTTGCTTTCTTTCTATTTCTCCCTTTCCCAGACCTTGCTATTAGCAGGGCTGAAGAATGGATAGATCACTCATTTCTAGCCCTCATTCTTCTTCTGAGGAAACAGGCAGGGAGACAAAGAGCTTATTTTTGTAAGGGCTCTCTCAGGCTTTTTTTGCTAGGATGGTGTGCTCCAGTCTCCAAGACCCTCTCCTGTTGCACTAGCTACAGGCACAATTCAGGTTCTCATTTTGAGAGTGCCCATTTTACCTCTCTAACCTTGAATAATATAATCTTCAACATATAAACTTGCAACACTGTTTGCTATATGCCATATCCCTTCTCAATCATGCAGGTGCTCATACACTTGGCAGGTTTTTGGCACGTGTTTTGAGTTATTAACCTCCCAGTAAGACACACCAAACACAAAACCACAAAAACTATCTGTTCAGCAATTTTTAAAGAACTCTTTATACAGATCTTGTTCTACCTTCTTGTGAAAGGAATGAAAACTAAGGGCCTATGTTTGGGGCTCAGCCCAAAAGTTCCCAATTCATGCCCTGGGTAAGATGGCTTGGTATCTCCTCTCTAGGATATGCAAGATGAGTCAGGAAGAAGGAGTTGTAAAAATGTAAGATGCTATGAGTGCTGAACTATGTAGAGTGTGTTCTTTACAGCAAGGTTTTCTCCATGGTGTGATGATGGTAATTATATACTGTTATTACTATTTCATAGCAGAGGAAATGACTGAAGCATCTGTGTTTGCTGAGCTTTACAAACAAGATGAAAGCGAGACACTTCCAGAAAGGATGGCTTGAGGAGAGTAATCTTACCTTCAATAGTAAATAAAGGGCTACTGAATGAAATGTTTGGAGATAAGCAAGTGTGTTATTGATGCAAATCTGTGGCATACATACCAAAAAGCTATAAATATCCCTTACAATATTATCAATTGGTAGTTTAGTAAGAGGCAATTGGCTTTTTCAATCTTAATTATAAATATATTATGCAGCTTTAATTTAGTGTATTACCCTACCAGCTGAAATGATAAACAAAAAGCAGTTTAAAAGGGAGAGAAATAGATACAGTTAATTAGTAATAAGCCCTTTCATAGCTTCTCCCTCATCTACTTTCCCACCCTCTGAATATCTATTCAAAAATGTGAATGCACACTTACAACAGCCGTGTCTCCTTTAAGTGTCTCAATTCTCTAACCACATTTTTCCCGGATGCTGGTAAATATCTCAGTGCTTTGGGGAGATGGTTGACTCTGAGCATCAGAGTAAAGAGCATTCACGGGAAAAAAAGTAAAAATGGGGGGAGGAACAGAAGTTAATTACATAAAATAGGGACTGAAGCACCGAGAGAAGGATGTGAAGCAGGAGGCCTAAATGGCAAAGCAAACCCTGATGGGGAAACCATCTGTGGATGGCTCCTGAGCACATCATCTGCCTGTGTGTGCTTGCACGTGTGCATGAGAGTCACAGAGAGTGCAGCATGTGCTTTTGCCAGCAAGAGGGCAAACTGGCAGCAGCCACTGTCATCCCAGCTACTGCATGCATTTGAAAGTACTAATGTAAATATTGCTTGTTTACTGAGGAAATTTCTTGCCTTTGTATCATTTGCTAGCATTTGTATTTCAAGCTTCTGAGCCCTGGGTTTCTCTGCAATGTAATCCTGAAGTGAGCAGTTCACAGTGCAACCAAGAGGGTATGAACCCAAAGGATTTCCTATAGGACATTGGAGACAACAGAAATGGACAGGACTCCTCAGGGAGAAATTCTGGGACCTCCATAGGGAAAATGATTTTCCTTTCTCTCTCCAGATAGGCAAAGCAGTTGGGCCAAAGATGAAGTAAAAATTCATAGACTAATAGAGTCATAGAATGGTTTGGGTTGGAAGGGTCCTTATAGATCATCTAGTTCCAAACCACCTGCCAAGAGACACCTTTCACTAGACCAGGCTGCTCAGAGCCCCATCCAGCCTGCACTTGAGCACTTCCAGGGATGATTCCAGGTAACACTGCAATTCTTGAGCCTGTACAATTATAATAATATCCTTTAAAATCTAGACCATCCCACAAAGTCATGGTAATTGCTGGTTGCCAAGGAGATGGATGTATAATAAAAATTGTTTTGATTTAATTTCTGGTAATTTTCTTGTAAGACAGACAATAAAATGCCAACTTTAGGGTCTGTTTTTGCTGACCAGTATGCTCACCTTGTTCACAAAATCTCTTTAACTGCAACACCAAGAATTTTATAAGCTGCTAATGGCAGTCTTGTGATAAGCTCACCATTCTGATTTACATTTTAAAGATATCTATCAGCCTGATAAAGCATATTTCTCACAGCAAGCCAGTAAATCTGGAAGGGTTCCTGTCTCAGCCCAAGATGAAAAATAGCCCCTTTAGTCCTCTTAGAACATGGATTGGTATGAATTAATACGTGCAAGAGCCATAAACCTTGGTGTTTTGTATTCAAATTCTCCTCATAAAGATACAAATTCTGGGATTTGGCATCTCATTTCAGCAATGTCTCCAAGGCATTTTTTAATTCTATACTCATTGAACTTTGCATTTAAATTCCAATAACCTTTGCCTACCACAGTGCCAAGCACAAGGTAACTGTCAGACAAATAATATGCAGCATAAAGTTTGGGATAAAGAGAGAGAGAGAAAATTAAAAAATGAGAATTGAATGGATAGTTGATGCTGTTATTACTGTGTCTTTTCCTAATTACTTAAGATCAGACACAGTATCGCATCATGGATGGAGAAGGATACCAAAAAAGAGGCTCTTTCAGTCTTAGTTTATTCCTGGGCGATGGTATGGCCGGAAAGAGGCCGAGTTACTCTGGGGTACAGGTATTCAGGAGAGGGGAATGGGAGTGGCCTTGGCTAGCTGCCAATGGGATGAAGACACAGATGGGACAGGGGCCGGAATACCCGACCCCCCAGTGGGTACAAGGACACAGGGGAAGGTCACAGGACCGGAAAGGAAGACAGGAACTGGGGTTTGCAGGAAGGGGGTTACAGGATACCTTGATATAATTTCTTATACCTCAAATACTGAATTACAACATCTCCCCGTTTTTTTGTTTTTTAAGTAGGGGGATGATATTAAACTAATTCTAGTCTGAATTTATTAGTTTGCCCACCATTTGTGATAAGCAGGAGAATTAGATTGTTTTATATTTGCCATCTCTATATGATTGCCTGCTGAGGTAGAAGAAATTATACCATTAATGGCTTTAAATATTAAATGACGTAGGATACCAAATGCTATCGCTACAAGGAAAAGAATAACAACAAATAACATAATGGTTTTGACTATGGAAGTCCACCACCCAGAAAACCCCCAGCCCTTGAACAGTTCATTAAGCCAGTCCTTTGTTTCTTGCAGAGCAGCGTGGACATTTAGGAGCTCTTGCAGTCAGGTTTATGCAGCAAAGTCCTTCAAATCCCTGGCATCCCAGGCAGGTGGACATAGGGTCTGTTGCTGCTGCAGAGGACAGGCATATGTTTTCTGAGGGATGATCCACGCTGCTGCCAAACTGTTCAAAGCTAACAGGACACAGGGTTAACTGGAGGGTAGCTTTTTTCTAAAAGGAAAAACAAACATTTTAAAACATGTTATAAGTCCTTTTCTGCCAGAGGGTATTCCTTTATGAGGTTTTTGTTTCCTTTCCCTCTGCGGCGTCTTCTTTTCGAAGCAAGTGGTTACTTGCTTCTCATCTCCTTCTGCTGTGGCTGGAGTTTTGGGAACAAAAGGTTTAACCCACTTTTGGGGAATCCACCGAGGGCCTGAGGGGGTTGATACACATGCATAGCCCCTTCCCCAGGTTACTAGCTCATAGGGACCCCTGGTTTCCCATGTTTCTGGATCCCTAATTCAGAACAGGTGGATGCTGAGACAATTTAAACTGCTTACTGCTGTTAAAATGACGGACCACAGGAGGTGTCATGGTTTCAAACGAACAATTCAAGAAATTGATTGTGAACAGAGCTTTACAGAGCTTTTGCTTGGGGAGACATCCACACAGTTGAACTGTTTTGCCTAGCTAGAACCTGTTTTAGTGTCTGGTGTGTGCGTTCAACCACTGCTTGGCCTGTAGGGGAGTGGGGGATGCCTGTTTTATGTCCCAGTCCCCACTGCTGGACAAATTCCAGGAACTCCTTGGATGTGTATGCTGGTCCATTATCTGTTTTTATTTCTTTAGGGATCCCCAACACTGAGAAGGCTTGCACTAGGTGTTGTTTTACATGTACAGCCTTTTCCCCTGCATGTGCGGATGCATAAACTGCACCTGAATATGTGTCTATACTCACATGAACATATTTGAGGCGTCCAAAACTAGGAATGTGTGTGATGTCTGTCTGCCACACCTCACAGCTGCCGAGGCCCCGGGGGTTAACCCCTACACCCAGCGATGGCATGGCCTGGAGCTGGCAGCTGGGACAGGTGGCTACAATAGCCTTGGCCTGACTCCGTGTTAGCTGGAACTGACGGACCAAACCTGCTGCATTCTGGTGGTACTGCTGGTGGCTCAGTTTTGCCTGTTGGAAAATGTCAGGAAGGCGTGCCTTTTCAGCTGGAGCTGCAAGAGTGTCTGCCATCTGGTTCCCTTCTGAGATTTCACCTGGTAGTTCTGTGTGTGACCTCACATGCATTACATAGAAAGGATGTTCTCTGTGAGAAATCAAATAGATTAGTTTTGACAGCATCCTAAAGAGCTGCTCATTATTGATGTCTTTGAGCACTGCCTGCTCCGCCCTGGATACTACCCCAGCAACATAAGCTGAATCTGTTACCAGGTTGAAAGGCTCTGAAAACTGCTCAAAGGCTCTCACAGCTGCAGCCAGTTCTGCAATCTGGGGTGACCCCTCCACAAACTTAACATCAGCTTCCCAATGCTGAGTCTGAGGATTTCTCCAAGTCATCACCGACTTATGGGAGGCCCCCGATGCATCTGTGAACACTGTGAGTGCCTCGAGCGGTCTCCTGCTTCTCTTTTCACGAGGGATGAGGTGGAATTCCTCATTAAACAACTTATGAGCTGGGCTGTGAACAGATATCTGTCCAGTGTAGCTATCCAGAGATATCTGGAGGCTGGCATTGCTCTGTAACAAATGCTCAAACATTTCTTTTGTTAGCCTTTCAGGAGAGTTTTTTCCCTCCATAGAAAGTTTAATTGGCAGGTGAATACATGTGAAGTCAGACCCAGACAGTTCACGCAGCCTCATTCTTGCTTTTTGAATCAACTGAGCCATAAGCTCCTGTGGTTGTGTGATAGTTTTGGATCTTTGGTGGGAGAGGAAGACCCATTCTATGATTAAGAGTGAGTCTCTCTGCCCCTCAATCCACTGAAATATCAACCCATGTAAGTTTGGCAGTTTCCCCAAAACAATGAATTTGAAAGGTAGTTCAGGCTGGTAGCGGTGAGCCTGCCTTTCAGACAGGGCTTGCTGTACCTTTTCAATTGCAGCTTTTGCCTCAGGTGTCAGCTCTCTGGGAGACAGTAGCTCCCTCTCCCCTTTCAATAAATTAAAAAGGGGTTGTAAGTCCTCATTAGTGAGGCCTAACCAAGGTCTTACCCAGTTCAACGACCCACACAGAGAGTGAAGATCTGCAAGAGTTTTAGGGTTACAATTAATTTGTAATTTCTGTGGAACAATGGTCCTGGCTGTAATCTGTAGGCCCAAATATCTCCAAGGTGGCATCCTTTGAACCTTGTCTTCCTGTAATTGAAATCCAGCAGAGGTTAAAACTTTAACTACTAGGTCAAGCGTGTGTTGGAGTATTGAATTGTCAGGAGCACACACCAGCACATCATCCATGTAGTGTAGGATTATAGCTTCCCTGCTTTGTGCACGCACAGGAGACAACAATGAAGCTACATACCACTGACAGATAGCAGGACTACACTTCATGCCCTGTGGAAGCACTTTCCAGTGGTATCTCTTCATTGGAGCCTCTCTGTTCAATGATGGTACTGAGAATGCAAACTTGGGAGCATCTTCAGGGTGTAATGGGATTTGGAAAAAGCAATCTTTGATGTCTAAAACTGCCAATTGCCAGTCTCTAGGTAACATGCTAGGACTAGGCATTCCAAGTTGAGGAGACCCCATGTCCTGAATTACTTTATTTATTTCCCTAAGGTCATGCAACAATCTCCATTTGTCTTTCCCTGGTTTTTTCACTACAAAGATTGGAGAATTCCATGGACTAAGTGTTTCTTCTATATGATTTTTCGCCAATTGTTCCTCTACAAGTTTTTCAAGTGCCAGTAACTTTTCCTTTTTCAGCGGCCACTGTGTTGTCCAGATGGGTGTGTCACTTAGCCATGTTAGTTTCTGGACCTGGCAGTCAACAGTGGCCGCTTCCAAAAATCCTGAGGGGTTTTTGGAATTATCATTTTAACTCCCCACTGTGACATGGAGTCCCTCCCCCACAAGGGACACTTGTAATCAATTACAAACGGACGAACACTGGCCAATTTGCCGTCCGGTCCCTCAATTTGTACCATGCGTTTTGATATTTTTGCCAATTTAACTCCTCCTATACCCTGGAGCTGCCCAGCCACAGGTTGCAATTCCCAATGTGAAGGCCAAAGTTTTTCAGGAATAATGGTCACGTCTGATCCCGTGTCCAGAACACCCTGGACGTGTAGGTGATCTGTTCCATGTGTCATGTTGCATGCTAGAGAAGGTTTTTCCTCCTTTACTGTTTCTGCCCAGTAAACCTCTGGTGACTTATCATCTGCTGTGATATCTGCTGGAATAGGAAAGGCTTGGGCCAGTACTTGCCCCTCACACAAATAGAAAGGTGCTTGAGAGCAACGGGCTAATATTATAACACTGGATATTTTCCCCTTCATGATCATAGGAGCTATTTCAATTTCTAAAGGTGTGTGTGCAGTGTCTCTCACAACAAAATACTCACTCTCCATGTGGCAAACCGTCATGTCAATTAAGGGGCTTGAGATGTCCACTGTAATGATGGTCCACTCAGCAGATCTGAAATGAAAACCTTTGGTAGTCTGGAGCCTTACACGGCCACAGGACTGCCTGACCTGGTTAAGAGAACATTTAACATTTATATCATCTGTTATCCCCACATTGTCCCTTCCACCCTCCCCCTTTGTTTTTAAGAGAGAGGCTTTTGCTACAGTATAGCCTGCAGAATTTATATCCTGGCGCTCTATGGTGTTTATGGCAGGCCAGCGCCTCAGTTCTAGTTTTTTGGTTCACTGATTTTCTTCTGTTTCCTGTTCTGAGGACAGTCCCTAGCAAAATGTCCTTCCTGCTGACACTGGAAACAGGTGATCTTCTTTAGCTGCTGTGATGACATGTGCTGCTTCTTCATCTGTGGTGGTGGAGGTGCTGGAGGCTTAGGAGGTTCTGGACTCGGGTTCCTCTCAGGATCACTGAACAGTTCTGCTTTGCGTGTGCATGCTTCGATCATCTGTGCTAGGCTGGGCTCCGGGTAGAGTGGTAAGCTCGAGATGACTCTGCGACATGCTTGATTGGCGTTCTTCTCTGCTAATTCCTTAATCAGTTCTGCATGCATGGCTGGATTTTGCACCTGGCGTTCCACCTGTGTCTTTAATCGATCTATAAAACTTAAAAAACTCTCAGAAGAATGCTGTTTAATATGAACATAACTAGTAGTTACTTCAGGTGTTGGCAAACTGATAAAGGCCTTTTCAGCTGCATCACTAACCTTATTCAAAATAAATTTAGATAACAACCGTATTTGTTTTTCAGGGCAGTGAATTTCGCCCTCCCCACATAAATGATCCAATGTAATTTCATTATCATCCGAATCTTTAGAATGCTCAGGGTTTTTGTGAAGCTCTGTTAAAAGACTGCTTAAAGAACGTTTCCAAATATTAAGCCATAATTCATATTCAGCTGGAGTTAGCAAACACATAAAAAGGTCCTTTATATCCTGGGGAACTAATTCATTAGACAAAAGAGGTTGTTCTTAGCATCCCTTTAAATATTTCACTTTGCCTCCCAAATTCCCTTTGCACCTTACAAATTTCCTTTTTATCTTGGTATGAGAATGGCTCGTAGCTTCTTCTACCATTCCTTCTACCTACATAACTAACTGGAGCTGTATCAAAGAGCTGAGGAGGGTTAGTCAGCAAGTTAGGGGTTAAGTGGTTCTGTGTCTCTGCCTGTGTTCCTGAAACACGTGCTGCCCCTCCCCCCGTTTCAGCTCTCACGGAGTTACTATTGTTTTCTGTTCCCGTGTTAGAAAGATAGTTACAAGGTGATATAGGAACAGCAGCTTGGAAATATGGGTTTACATAGCTGGGAAGATATGGAGCAGAAATGGGAGTTGGATGCAGGAATGGGTTATTGGAAGAAAAAGGCATATGGTTTGAAGTTAGTACAGGTTTTCCCCCTTGCACTGAAGAAAGGTGATTTTCTAAATTAGAATTTTCAGGCGGCAACATTGTATAACTGGGGGGATTGTTAGAATTAGTAGTTTCTTGAAGTATTTCTGATTTCTCTTTTAATTCAGGGACAGAAGAGTCCGAATTTAATTGCGTTAAGTGTTCGTGAATATTTAGAAATATAGGCAAAAATAAAGCAGCCGTGGTATCGCCTTTCTGTATTTTAGAAGTTAATAAATTTCCAACATTGTCCCAAAATAAAACTGAATGGATATCCTGCTTTTCAAATTCTATAACTTCTCGAGACAACAAACTAACAAATTTCTTAATCTGTTTTTTAGAAATTACAAAATTTTGCGCATCTAACATTTCTTTAAGCTGAGAAATAATACTCTTTTGTTGTGCAGAAAATTTCCCCCCCATTCCGATGTTATAAACACAAATGCACGATTCCTTTACTGTTGCAGAAAGTTACAAATTAGCAGTCCGTTGCAAACCCAGGTGTGAGGGTACTGGGCTTTTTGTTACCACACGCGGCTGTCGCTATGGCAGCACCGGGCGGTCCCGGGGAAATCCTCCGAAGGGAAATCCCCGCGCCCGTGCTCACGCCAATAGTACAGCACACGCCGGTGGAGGGGCCGAGCACGTAAATGCCGGCGGGATTGCGCAACACCGCACACGTGTTCGCCGCTCCACGCGGGAACTGTCCGCCGCTGCCCCCGCGGGATACAAACCTCCCCCCGCGAATTTGGGGCTACTCCGTCTAAAAAAACTCCCCCCTCCCCCAGTACCTCGGGGCTAGATAGGGGTTCCCGCCTCCCCGAAGGGATTTTACCTTCCTCAGACGGAGTGCGGTCTCGCCGTAACTCTGCAAAAGCTCCAATCCAGAACCGGCTCCTCCGAGTTCGCGGAGAAGTTATCCCGATTCACCCTCCTATGTTCGGGGCTGGCAAAAACAGCTCCGACCCACAGAGGTAGTTGAACAGCTCAACGGGCCTTTCTTAGCCAAATGGGGTCTAAAACTGAGAGCCCCACGTTTGGGCGCCAACTGATGCTGTTATTACTGTGTCTTTTCCTAATTACTTAAGATCAGACAAAGTATCGCATCATGGATGGAGAAGGATACAAAGAGAGGCTCTTTCAGTCTTAGTTTATTCCTGGGCGATGGTATGGCCGGAAAGAGGCCGAGTTACTCTGGGGTACAGGTATTCAGGAGAGGGGAATGGGAGTGGCCTTGGCTAGCTGCCAATGGGATGAAGACACAGATGGGACAGGGGCCGGAATACCCGACCCCCGGTGGGTACAAGGACACAGGGGAAGGTCACAGGACCGGAAAGGAAGACAGGAACTGGGGTTTGCAGGAAGGGGGTTACAGGATACCTTGATATAATTTCTTATACCTCAAATACTGAATTACAACAGATAGTGGCTCTGATTCTACAGTTTCCAAGTGCCCTGGGACCCAGGCTCCAGGGATGAGCTAAGATAGCTCCCTTCAGTTATGTAGGTTCTGTGGAGGAACTGGGTTTTCTTTCCTGAGAGCTGCCCTTTTCCTTGTTCTTTATCTTCTTATCTCTGTTTTAAGTGAACTTATGTGACTAGGTAATCTACCCCCAATCCAGAGCTTGAAGGATTGCAGTGATAGGTGAAACTTCAAACGTATTTTTGTAAGCAGTTTAATCAACAAGGCATAAAAGAGAATGGGGCTGTGTCAGGACAAAACTTAATCCCTTGCATTGCCAAAAAAACTGTGTGGAAAGTTAGGATTTGTGTTCTCCCTGATCCATACAATCAGTTTGTGCTTCACTCACCAAGCACTTGCAGTGCCCATAAGGAGAGCAAATATCTCAGCACCTGTATGTGTCCTCAGTAGCACATCCATGGAAACACAGGTGGGTGTTTGGCCACCCCTGCTTTGTGAGCACCTGTGAAACTCTTCAGGGGTTTGAAGTCAGTTTGAACCTAGCAACTTACAGGCTCAAATTCAGGATAACTAACACTGCTTTTGTGGAGCTTTTGTCTTTTTTTTGCTTGCCTAGGCTCCTACATTCTTTGAGGGAAAAGCTCATCAGGTGCATACAGACAATGTAGTGGAAGTTTTGGCTAGGCATTTTAAGGAGCTGATTTCATTGAAAAAAATTAACAGCTCTAGCATGTGAACTGCTTGCTTTCTCCAGCTACCTCATGTTTTACACATCATAAAGGGGGGACATTTACCAGCACACATTTCTCCGGGTACTCGTGGCTTCTGTACCAAACTCCACCCATATTAATGTGACTGATGTTGTTTTCACAGTAACAGAAAAAAGGGAACACTGGGTGAAGTGTAACAAATATACTGTCCTTTATGCAACTTATTTTCTTGAATATTGCAGCCATAGCAAGGTTGCAGCTAAAAATACTTTTCATCCCCTTACCACCATGAGGTTTATTTATGTGGTTTAATTCCTTTGAGAGCTGTTCTCTTGTTTTCACATCTCCAAGCAGCTGGGAGTCCCTCTTACCTGCTCTGTGCTCCCTAGGCCTGGAAGCAGCCTTAGCTTGCCAGTATTTAGGAAGAGCTAGGCTAAAGGGGTGGATGTGTCCAAGCAAAATTGCCTTATAAGATGGTCCTAAATGTAAGAACATTTTTTGTTAAGGTTGCAGTCTTTAAAACACTGGTTGTAACTGGATCCAGAATAGAGGTAAGGATAATGCATAAAATCTAGTTTCCAAAAGGGCTCACTCTGTGAGAGCTGATTTAATCCATTCAACAGATCCCAAGGAAATACCTGAATATTTTCTTAGGCAGGGCTTTCTCACACAGGAAAATAATGGTCTCACTGTCTTTCAAAACCTGTGTCTCAAAAGATTCTTGGAAAGCTTTTTTTTTTCATTTTTCATAATGCTTTCCAGATATTTTCCTGACATCAGTATTTCTTTTTTTAAATACTAACATTACCCAATTCCTTGCCACTCCCAAGATGGAAGTAATGCATCTATCAAAAGCCCAAATTATCAATGTAGCTTTTATCTCTCCTAGTTTACTAAAATATCTAATTTCTTTCATTAAAACCAGTACTTTCCATAAACCCTAAAGGAACAAATCCATATGCTAATGTTCCAGAACACTTAATCTCTGCAATTAGTCACTTCTTCATATTTCAGGTTACTTAGGCCAAAAAAACCCCTTGGACCCTTTTATAAATTTTAACATATACACTTAAAAGACAATAGTAACCCCAAATATTACCAGACAAATTTCAGAATAAGTAAAAAATTTTGTTTCTGTTTGATATAGTTAAACTACTAGCAAATGCTTTGTAGGTGAGCTCCTGTAAAACATGGTACAAATTCATTCCTAGAATCACTTTCTTGCAGCATATATGGAAAGGGCATTTTGAGCACTAATGTGTACATGCTCACTGTCCTGGTTTCAGCTGGCATAGAGTTACTTTCTTCTCAAAAAAAAGAAATTATGAGAAATATGTATGTACATAAGGATTTTCATTTTTCACAGTGGTATTGATCCCGGAGAAACATTTTATGTTTTTTAGCTTCTGTGCCAAAGATGTCCCTGCTGGCTGGGCAGTGTGTGTGTCTAGTAGCCATAGTGACCCTAGAGCACTTAGATCTACAATGCACTTACATCCCAGTTTCTAAGAAATGTAGCAAAAACTCTTAAGTACAGAGAAAACAGGGTGTAAGTCTGTTAGATCACTCTTCACTATTACTAGCACTTTGCCAAAATGAAGTTACTGTAATAAGCCATTTGGTTTTAAGAAATGTGCAAAATTAGTCAAGATTTTGAGACTCATTTTGTGAGAAAATAAAACTTAGTGAACGCATTCTGTGTACTTCTGAGCATCTGCCTGTCTGGCACTTTCCCACAATACATTTGGGACATTTTCATCACTTCAGATAAAATCTGAAGTGCAGAAGCCTCAGAACTATTTACTACTCTCACTTTTCAGGAATACAGAATATAGTAAGTGTCATGAAAGCAGATGACATTTGGTTAGATTTATTAGACTTCCGTGAAGGAAATTATGCATTGTTGTGTCCACCTCATGTCTGGAATCAGAGTACCCACATGGAAGACAGACATTATCAACATCTTGGCTACTGAAAAGGCTTTAATCTGAGTTCAGCCTTTTTTGACAACAGCCAGCCCACTCTGCTGTCAAGATGTTTTTGACATGGTCGTGCCATAATAGCTGGCCTTGGTCACTTGGGGACACACACCCTTTGGAAGCCAGACTTTCTTTCCATCCAAAGGGTACAGGTGCCACTACTTCCTTATGACTAATCTCTGGAACTTGTCTGATCTGGCATCATGCCACTTGAACTGGGACTGAAAAGCCTTCATGCTCACACAGAGAACAGAGCAGAAGAAATATTGGCCTAAAATTCCTCTTGGCACTTAGCCTAAATTTCTTGTGCTGCAGAAGATGGAAATTTTTACTCTAGAATGATGCCTACCTGCAATGCCAAGATCAATCTCACTTGTATCTGTCCTGAAGCTTACTGTTCAATTCTTGATTGCTCAGTGCTGGTTGTAGTAACTAGATTAATTCAGTCCTGTAGCATAAATCCAATAGGCATGCTTGATTTACTCATTCATTAAATATTGTACTTTAGAAAAATACCTACACGAAACACATTATTTGCGAATGAAAACATTACATTTCAGAAACACTAGAAATAGATATTTTTAATGCTTCATTAAATGCCTTTCTTGAAGATGCTTCATGAAACATGAACAGTCTTACAAACAAGTTTTTTCACATGGGCTGATACTTGCCAGTGGGTAAAACTTCTGACAAAATAGAAAAAAAATATTCAGCTCTATCTAGAACTTGAGAATGACATATTATAACCTTAATAATCATAGCCAGATTTTGTTGACTAGTGTGATTTTACCTGTGAAAACAGTTGTATGATTCTACCTTCACTGACTGGAAAACACAGGCTTTAGCTGCCTGATTTGCTGGCACAAAACATTGTTTAGCTACCTAGATGGTATTTGGTAATGCACAAAATTTAAATGTTACTTGTTACAGGCAGTTACTTGCAAGCATACAAAAACAAACTGGAGACAAAGAGGCCATTTGGAAAATCCAGGTGTGTCTGTTTGGTGCACAGACACACTTAGGTGTGCTGCACCACCAGCAGGTCTACCTGGGCAGTTTCCTAGAGCTTTCCAGGGCAGTCATGTCTGTGCAGGATGGTGATTTCCAGGTACACAGGAGACAAGGAACAGCATTTTCAATGCCACTAATTGTAAATGGCTTGAGCACTAATTATAAATGGCTTGGGCTGGTTTGTTTTTTCTCTCCCACAGACCATTTGAAGGTCCATTCATTTTTGATTGTTCACTTAAAGCCTGTCAACATTTATCCTATTTTAATGCTGTGTGCCAGTCTCCATCAGAGTTGATCTACAAGCTCATGAGTCAGCTAAGCTGGGCCCCTCTGCTATTTTTAGCCATCCAGTTCATTTATTTATCTTGTTCTTAACAGCAATCCTGCAATTTGCTTTGTCAGCACAGTAGAGAAGTTACCAGTTATTCTGTTTCTTACTCATTTTGAACACACAGAAGCTGCAAAGGTGCTAAGGAGCAGCTCTCTCAGAGATATTGCCTGTGGCATGAAACATAAATGTCCATCAACTGGCCCTACTGCTTTCTGCAAATACCACTGAAGGCCTCTTCTCATGATCTGAATCCAAATTCCCCTTGGCTCTGAGCCATAAAAGAAAATCCTCAGGTAACTCTTTAGCTTACTTTAATTCTCATAAAAGTCTTTATGCATTCTTATTTCTTTCCACATCAAAGGTAGTGCAGGATAATTAGAATTGGGATTCTCTTCTTTATCTGGGATTTTTACTTTTTTGAATTTTTTTTTTTTTTAATTGACCCTTCATTCAGCCCTAGAAACGAAGTCTGCAATATTCCATAGGAAGTGTTCTTTACTTGGAGTTCAGACTGCAGTTTTTCTTTCATATAGCCTGCCTGCAAAGAGGCTCTGGTAGGAAATCCAAGGCATACAAAACTAAAGATCTTTTTCTGATTTTTTTTCTCATAAATATAACTGGGTACACAAAGTGGTATGCAAAGATCTGGAAATCCTTTGAGACATAAGCAAGGCAAATTGAAGTCCACATTTAAAAAACCAAAACAATCACTTTTGCTAAATGCCCCAAGTTTCCTGAGGATGTTAGCATGGGCATTTGATGGCAGAGGTCCCCTGTTACAGGGAATAAAACCCCAGTGGTTTGTCTCTGTGGTTGGCTCATAGCTATGTGAGAAGTTAGCAGAGTTCTGAGAAGGAATCCTGAGAACCCTGCTATGCCATTGCCACAGCACATGGCCTCTGCAGTCTCTGGGCTCTTTCAGCAGCCTGATAAACTTTCTACCATACTTTCCTGCTTTTCACTTTGGATGGGACTAGATCTGTCCATTAAATTTCTCTTTCTAGCACTTCTCCATTTTGATTCACATGTAGGAACATAATTTACTGTTTCTCTGGAGGACTTAACATTTCCATTACTTCTACCATGACAAGCTTTTCAAAACAGTAGACTTTGTTGCACCTGGCCATACAGTTACCTATTTCCAAACAGCTGTAAATGGATGGGAAAGAGAAAGGAGAACTTTTGGTAGCAATACCAGATTTTTACACCAGAATCTTCATGTACTTTAAAAAAGAGACAACTTCTAACTTGTTTAAAGAAGTGTGTTAGAAGAGGCAAAATCTGCTCAAATGTTTTGTTTTAACCAAGTTTCTCATGGAAAATCCAACCCTCATACCTTCTCTTTGCATAGTGGTGTTTCCACATGTAAGGCATGTCACTGTACAATTTTTTAACACAAATCCATTGTCGTGAATAGTGTTTATGTAATTACATTGAAAGGAGAGATGTGCTGCGTGTGTCTCAGGGGAAGAAATCTGGCTTTAACCTTAATTCCTGGATTTCTTCATCATGTCTTGCTATGTATGTAACCTTAGATTAGTTTCAATTAACTTCTCTTTCTCCTCTGTAAGATAACTATAAGTGCTGACTTCTGCTAATCAGCTGTTTGTGAGGTATCTGGAAAGGTCTGGAGCATGTGTTTCATGAGGAGTGGCTGAGAGAAGAGGGATTGTTTCACCTGGAAAAAAAAAAAGGCTCAGGGGGGACTTTATTGTTCTTTGCAATTACCTAAAAGGAGGTTGTAGGAGGGTGGAAGCTGATCTCATCTCCCAGGTATCAAGCAGTAGAACAAAAGGAAATGGGGCATCCACAACATCTCTGGGCAACCTGTTCCAGTATCTCACCACCCTCAGGGTCAAGAACTTTTTCTTAACATCCAATCTAAATCTACTGTCGTTCAGCTTGCAGCCATTCCCTCTTGTCCTGTTGCTGCAGCTCCTGAGGAAGAGTCCCTCTCTGGCTTCCCTATAGGCCCCTTCAGGTAGTGGAGGGTTCCTGTGGGATCTCAGTGCATCCCTTTCCTCCCCAGGCTGAACAGACCCAACTCTCTCAGCCTGTCTCCAGGTGTTCCAGTGCTTCCAACAGCTTCATGGCCCTTCTCTGCACTTGCTCCAATAGTCCTACACCCTTCCTGAGCTGGGGGCACAGAGCTGTATGCAGCACTAGGTGCTGTCTCCCAGGAGCAGAGTAAAGGGGTTAAACCCCTTTCCTGGCCCTGCTTTGGATGCAGCCCAGGCCATGGTTGGCTTTCCCTGCTGCAGGTGCACAGTGCCAGCTCATGTTGAGTTGCTCATCAAACTCCGTCTGCTCGGCAGAGACCTTGCTCCAGGAAAGATGGAAAGTCTTTCAGGTTAGTCTGCAGGAGGTGAGTGGAAAGCAAGATGAGGAAAGCTGATTTTCTACTACACTTGCTATGTTTATTTATGAGGAAACAAAAGTCTTCAATCCCCAGGGCTCTCTGTGCAGCACCTTTCACTGGCACTAAGTCAGCAGAAAAAGAACAAGTCTCTTAAAATTAAAATGAAGGGAAAACATGTGATAAAATAAAATATATAAGACCCCAATATTTCAAATACATATTCTGCTTCACTTTGCAATTTCTGCTTACCAACTATGCTCAGAATGACAGTCTTATCAGATAAGAGCAGCCAGCTGCTATACACTGCATTTAAATTTATATTACCAACAACAGGCTCCATTACCCAAGGATTTTATTGTTACATTCCTAATACTGTCTTTCTGTATGCTTTATTGTTTCTCATTTCCTTACATACTCTTTACTTTCTAGTGTGTACCAACATATCCTGGTATTTGTTTCACACATTTTGGGCTTTTTTACTTAGTCTATCTTTGACTAGTTTTCCTTTTGGTGCCTCAAAACTTTTTCTGCTTCTCAAATACCATCTCTAAAGCTGCTGCCTTACACACTTTTTGCTGTTTCATTCTTGCTTTCTGCTGCATCCCACCCCCCTTCATTCCCTAATCATTTGATCACTGCAGTTCTTTGATGTGTGAGGCTTCCAGTTCAGTCCCAATTTAATTATGTTTTTCAGAAGACTGACCTCTGTGGTCCCAATTTGTTCAAGACATTTCCTTCATTGATCCAAGGCCAGATCCCTTTACTGCCTGTTCTAAGCTAGATTCCTGATATTAGAAGCAGCCATGTATTAGCACTTAAGGTCAGTTTACATATATCAGCAGTTAATTGCACTGATTTATTTGTAGTAGATACAACACACTCTTCCCTGCCCTTAGGTCTAGATGCATTAACACAAAATCAAGGGGAAATAATTAGAAGTATTCTCTTACTACAGCAGATGCACTTTCTTCACTGTTCATAAGAATACTCAGAGAATGGATTGCATTTTTCAGTAAATTGCTACACATCCCAAAGATCTACATATTTATTTTCTGTTGGGCTGCTATGGAAACAATATCCAACATTATTGGACTTGACCTTCTTAAATTCTCCACCTATCATCTACTGTTTGGGAAATAATCAGAAAGATGGTTCAAGCTTTGAAAGTCAAATCAGTGTTTTCCAGAAAGAACAAGAGTCCTGTAGAACAATTACAAAGCAATGTGATGGTACCCAGAGTGGCTGGAATCTAGCTCTGTCTATAAAACACCAGTCTGACATAAATGAATATCTCCCTACATCTGCTCTCCTCAGCAGAGCAGCAAAAAATGTTATGGAAAAGCTGAAATACAACTTCCCTTCCAGGGAGGGAAAACTGCACTATTTCAGCCAGGAGAAGTGGGGGAAAGTGATGATTGCTGCTGCTCCTTGCTTCCACAGTCAGAGGAGACCCTAATGTAGGGTGCAGAGCACAGCAATGGCACTGAGCCACTGAGCTGCGTGTCCAGGCATGAGGAGTGGCAAAGGTCTCTCTGACTTAGACTGAGCTAATTAAACACAGCTCTGTGCTTGACAGGATCTACAAATGCCTCAATCCACTTTGCCCAGTTGTACCCAAGGGTGATGTCACATCTAAGCAGACCAGCACGAACACCTTACCCTCGCTTGCTGCCAAAAGCCACCAGCCTGAATAAGATCAGCACAAAGGTTGAACTTAGCCTGACTGAGCATTGATGAGGAAACTGAGCCTCTGGATAAAGCCAGAGCTGCTTCAGGCCCACAGTGCTCCTTCCCCAAAGCAGGAAGCTCAGACTGGGATGGCATATCTGTAAGAGAAAAGGTGATGGCCTCCTGGAGTGAGGTGCTGGCCTTTAGAGTGAGAGGTGCTGAAATTCAGAGTGATCTTGACAGTCCCTTGTTCCCCACCATGTTGCTTTTCATGTAGATGGAAAATTTTTGTTTTGAATATGTTTTTCAGTTTAAATATAGGAGAAAAGCTCCATCTTCTCCCTTATGCTACTTGTACACATATGATCACGAGGTGTGAGAAAACACAGAAATTCTTCTCAGAAGATGGATGTTGATATAAAAGAAGAGATTAAAATAATCAGATAATAATCATTCAGGAACAAACAAAAATTAAGCCTTGGATTATCACAGTTCACAGTGATTTTCCAACATATGCTTAAATGACCTAAGGAGCACATCTCTTACCTCAACTAAGCAACTCACAGAGTAACTCCTTTCAGTCTCAGAAATATTTTATAACACCCAAACTGCTTTCCCAGATGAAATTTATCTGCCCAACACACACTCAACTCATTTTCTTGCTTCTCAGTTTGCTCACAGCAAGGTCTGCAAACACTCTCATCCTTGTAACAACTGCTCAGAATGGGAAGTGTCCATCCTGCAGGAATTTCTGCTTGGCATTTCCCCACTCATGCTGCTTTATGCCTGTTGACTCATGGAAGGCATTTTCTGTGTCTGAATTCTGGAGACTGATCTGTTCCCTCCTCTTTCTGAACTAGATTCCAAAGTCTCCATTTTTATAACCTGTGGGAGGTTTGCCCAAGTGAAATGTGAGTAAGGATTTCAAGACATGAACCTCTGAGTCACAAACTCCTTGAAAAAGCCACCAAAAAATGGCAAAATACCCCTGTCCAACATATTGGAAGCTGTATTACAAGGATACTTCAGTTCTTCTTATACAAAGGTACTCAGTGGTACCTCCTGGCAATAAAAGTAAGGATGATGAATACAACATCTGTGGCAGTCCCTCTGCAGGGTGTCATTTCCAGGATAGCTATGAATTTTTGACACTTCTTTGTCCAAAAAGGCATCAAATCTATGATTTTGCTGGAAAGCTCTAACCAAACACAACAGTTAAACCTCCTCTGAAAGCACTTCTTGATTTCATTCAGATAATCTTGTTTACTTCATCTCTTTTCAATTGCTTGTTTTTCCTTGGATCTCTGACATGCACTAGAGTGTACTCATGCTTCCTTTCCTATTCATCAATGGTAAGAGTGCACTGTGGGTGTGCCAGATGCCCAGGAGTCTCTCATTTCCTTGGTAACAGCAAAGAGTTACTAATCCACAGCAAATAAAAGTAAAATATAATGCAGGCACTGAGATAAGGGTTAGGATGCTTGATGTCCTTTCCTGGTATTTAGTCTGTAATCTCTGTTCAGATGTTATCCCGCTCTTTGCCTTATTTTCATCAGTAACTGAAGAGAGAAAATTATGTTGCCCAGTAGACAGTACTGAGAGCCAAAACATGATGTTATATTTAAGGATTTAATAACACATTGGGAGCTAGAAAAAAGCCAGCACAATAGGCAGTGCTAAATACCTGTCAGCATCCATGCAGGTGATTCAGCTGCAAGCCATGCTTGTGCTGGTGTGCACCACAAGCACAGAGCAGCAGCAGGCAGCAGGCACAGCAACTGGTGCCCAGAGGGAGACAGAAACTTCCCTGGGGGCTCTCCAGTGGTGCTGACACGTAGCAGGGAACAGCTTCCAGAACCCCTGGAGGAACTAGCCCTAAAACATCAGAGACCTCCCTTTGGACCAAGCTTCCGAGGGAGAATGCATCCCTGCACTTTTGGGACCTCTTGGTGGGACTGGGTGCTGAAGGGTCTGTGTCACCTCCTGATGTACACTGTACACTAGGAGAAAGAGATCAACTGGATCTCCTCCAGGACTCTGCAGGTACAACCAAAAACCCCAGCTTCTGGTGGGGCTGATGAGGGCCAGCCACCTGGGAAACATCTTTGTGAAAATGCTTGGGACACCTCTCTGAACCTGCACCTGAAACATGCCTTTGTGCCAAAGAACAACATCAGCCTACAGGCAAAGTGCTGCCAGCAGTGAGGGAGGCTTCTTTCTCCTGTACCAGCACTGGTGAGACAATTCTGGACTTCTGGGTCCAATCATGACCTCCACAGGGCAAAAGACACAAGTCAATACTGGAGTGAGCTCAGAGAAGTGCCACAGAGATGGTTAAAGGGCTGGAGCCACCCTATAATGAAAAAAGCCTGAGATAGCTGGGACTGTTCAGCCTTAAGAAGGCTCAAGGGGAATCTTACTAGTATGTACAAAAAACTTGCTGAGGGGGAATAAAGAAGGTGGAGCCAGAATCTTCTCAGTTGTATTCAGTGACAGGGCAAGAGGAAACAGACAAAACTGAAATACAGTCAGTCCCACTTCAACACAAGAAAATGCCTTTTTTACCATGAAGGCAGTTAAATACAAGAATGGGTTTTCCAGAGAAGTCAAGGAGCCCCCATCCTAGGATATGTGCAAATCCTGCCTGAGCACAGTCCTGGCCAACCAGTCCTAGCTGACCCTGCTTTGAGGTGGACCTAATGATCTCCCAAGCCGTATTTCAAACTCAACTATTCTATGCAGTGTAAATAGTGTATTTTTATGTTACTTTTCTAAAGGGTATTCTTGAGCTCAGTGCAGAGGCAAAACAGCTTCTGCCCTTGTACTGCACAACATCACCTCTCTTGTAACTTTGAACATAATGCAGACAAGTAACCAGGGAGTTCTACAATAATGAACTCTGTTCATAGGGAAATTAATTTCTAGTCAAGATGGTTCTGTCAAACCAGCTCTTATTATAGCAAATACCTCACTCCAGAACACAAGCTAATGATTTCCCTCATCCATCACACTTTGCAGTCCTGGCTCAGGTTGAGAACCACCAACATTCATGGATCAATATTCCATACACAAGCAGGGTTAGATTGCACTGGTTGATAAATTATGGTAAACTCATTTCTAGAAATCAATTCTTTGTTAAAATGACTGAGAATAATTGCAACTAAATGTTGCTTAGGGAAGCAAAGGTCCTAGATTCCCCCTTTCATTATTGCCCACTTCAATCAACTGAAATAAAATGTTTTTTACTTTTGGTTTCTTTTTTCCCCCCACTTAAGGTAAATAGTGGATGCAGCTGAAGTCATCACTTTTTCCTATGACTGTCAGAGGAGTGGGGTGCAAAGAGGGGGTGGATGGGGTGGGTGAAGGAAAGCAGACTTGTGCTCATCACTGTATGGAAAGAGACTGAGAACATGGATAAAATAGGACTAGTTATGACACACAAACAAAGGAAGGGTCCCAGTGCCATCTCTCTGGCTTATCCTGACTTTCTGTATTTCCTGGCTTGATGATTCAGTGCATGTGGTTCATTACAGCAATGAACCTGAACATACAAATTTTATCTGGTGAAAGGTGATGTTTAGAGATCAACTGGAATTGTGCATTTTAATGTCTTTCCAGAAAAAGTGTTTTATGCAATATGGCTGTGAATGCAATCTAAGGGATTCAAACCTTTAAAGAAAAGCTCCATCCCCAGAGGTATAAATGCATGTTTGCCATCAAGTAAAGAGCCTTGGAATACAGAAATGGCACTAACAAGGTCAGAAAACAAAAACAAAAAAACAAAAAAAAACCAAACCAAACCAAAACAAAACAAAACAAAAAAAACAAAAAAAAACAAACAAACAAAAAAAAAAAAAACAACAAAAAAAAACCTAACATAACACGGAAATAGTTCCCTCAAGTATCATATCTTCCATTTGACCACAGCACATGCAGAGGAATATGGTGAGACACTGCAATGAAAGATAATAAAGTATAGCCACAGTATAGCCACAGGGAGAGCCTGCAAACAGAAAGGCACACCCTAAATCAGTGATGGAGCTTGTAGGAATACCTGTGAATTGTTTTACTGCTCCCCAGTATAGGAGGGCCAGATAACAAAGCAAGTTTTATTTCTGCCTTTGGAACTGGGTACATCATTGCTGCAGTGACATACAAGCTCAAAATATTTCCAGCATGTTTCATCTCAAACACAGAAAGTTTGTATCTCTGTGTCAAACAGAGCCAAAATAATCCCTCTATCAAACTGTTCATAACCTGACAACCACTGCTGTATTGTTGAAGCATGAAAGAAATCTAATTTCTCTTGATAAAGTGTCTATTGATGAGAAGCCTTCAGTTTCCAGGATTTTGCCACCCTCAAAATCCAGTAAAAGTGTGAGTTACTCCTTTACCAGCATGAGTCAGGAAGCAGCTGGGAAACTGCTTTGCATATGATGCAATGTCCTGAAATAATATGAACATCTCAAGGTTGGAATATACTCACACAGTGCAGCTGCTTATCAAAATGCAAGCAAGTGATTAATCAAAGCACAAAGAGCTGGGAGAAAATGCAACAGGTCCCTTATCCTTTCAGGCACCTAATTCACTATTTCCCAGCATTTCCAAACCACTAACTGGTTCCTTTTAGGAAGTTATTTCTGCAAGAAATTGCTGGCATGAAGAGAATATCCTTTAAAGACAGGGCTGATTTTATAGGCTGCTGTCCAACCTCTTTGTACAGAAATGATCTAAATAAGAGGTTGGAGGAAGTAAACATGGGAGAAAAAAGTGCCAAAGGCTGAGGACTTCTTGACCCTAGTTATACCTCAATTGCAAATGTGCTGGAATCAGTCAAAGCCTTCAGTATTTAACCCTTTTTATCATTCCACATTTAAAATAATTAATACAAAAAAAAATATTAGTTCCACCAGTTTAGAAAAATTTGGTCATCAGAATTAAGGTAAGACCAACTTCTCCCTCTGAATCTCCTGGTCATACATAATTTAAAGATTTTTTCATTCTTGTAGTGCAAAAGGAAGGAGAAATTTAACTATGGGACTTGAATAGGTTGGTTAAATTGGTCACAAACTGATAAAACATGGAAGATTTATACAAGATTTGTTATTTTTCTTGTGAGGTTTTCACCTTCTTATAAGGGTAACTGTTTAAGATTACACAACTTTGAGAACTTCCATTTCAGGATATTCCTGATAACTGATATTAGGAATCCTGGAGTGATGAGGTATGTATTTGGCCTTTCATAGCCTTGCTTTTTGTAAAGTTTTCATGGAAATTTCCATGGCTGGAAATGGGAAGAAAGGCAGGAGACTGGATATTACTGACAGTGGCATGACTTCAACCTTGCCACCTTGCTCCTCTCTGGCTGCTGAAAACTGCAGTCAGAGCACATTTCCCTAAGGAGGCAGCATATCATTGCTACATGGTCTTTAAATGCTTTACAGGGTATTAATTTCACAGATGGATCCATGGATGCTTTAATAGAACTATTTTATTTTTTTTAGGAGGACAGATTGGAAAAAAAACAAAACAAAAAATGAAATATATATAGCAATGACTAACTGTCTACAAATAGTTGAAACATCTGACTGTTAAAGATGAACAGGAATTGTTTAACACATTGCAGAAGTATATAAATCATCAGAATTTAGTGTGCATGAAACAGCTGAAGATGAAAAGGAAAGATGATCTTGTTGTGCACAGGCAATTAAATTCACAGCTTTGACACAGAAAACTGGTATTTGTCCTTTGGAAACTCTCTTAATATTTTTCCATGTGAGTTGTCTTTCCTTACAAAGAAATCAAAGATTTTCACTCATTGTTTTTCTGTCCTGTCAACACATTTGAAAGCAGTTTGGGCCAAAATTGTTTCTTTCGATGCATTCACATAATATAAGCAAATTATATACCAAATTGCTTTGGGGGCCTCTCAGCACTGCCCTAATTAAATAATTATACTTGCACAAAAAGTGCCTTATAAATGTTAAATGTCATATTCTACCTAGTCTAATTATATTATGTACCTAGTGCTATGATGTATAATAAATTACTGTTTTCAAAGACTAATTCAACCCAAATATCACCAGTGTCATTAAAGGCAAAGGCTACAATTTCAAAGAATCTTAGTGGTTTAGGAACTGCAGACATATTTCCAAAAAAATAATAATTAAAAAAATAGCACCTACAGGCTTTGGGTATCATTGAGATCCTTTGGGAATCTCATATTTGGGTAACTAAGTAATCTATGTAATTTTTATAAAGTTATGAAGGACTGCTAAGGACTTCTGAAATTTTGAACCCAGAAATCTTATCTGTGAAAAGTCTCCCAGGAAATCAATGGGAGTCACATTGCTAAAAAGAATATTTAAATGATCTGGACAAAGCACTCAAAATTTGTCTCAAAAAAAATCCTAGAGTAATGAATGCAGACCCCATGCTAGAAGAAGTACAGACCACTTTGAGCTAACAGGTCTTCTTTTGCTCTCTCTCTTCAGTTAGTCTTTTGAAGAGCATTATTTTTTTTCCTAATGGCAAAACTAATAGAAGAAACCTTTCTTCAGTACAGCCTTGCATTCACTCTTTTAATACACTGGAGAGTAAAGCTCCTTTATTAATATACTCTACACTCCCAGACATATCAAATAATATGTCAAAAGATGAGGAAGGAAAGCAAAGAACTTGGGTGACATTTGTTGACATTTCCAACACGGAGGAAACAAACAAGTTGCGCCGTGGCTGAATGTTAAAAAGGCCGTGGAGAGTGAGTTTCCCCTCATCAATATGGCCCTTGGGGCATTTTTAACTCAGCCTGATATTGTGTTCCCTAGTAGGAGGTAGTCCTGCAACACAGGGAGACAGGGGAGGCTCCTCTCAGCTCTCCAAAGACCTCAATAAAAAGGTCATCAGATCTTTTATTTTCATTTACATTTTAAAATATCAAGGTCACTTTTAAAAGAGAATAATCCAGATGCTCAGCCTGCCATCTAAACAAATCTTCAGCTCCAAACAGAAATGAAAATCAAAATACAAGTGGTTTCATTTTTATTTAAAATTTAAAAAAAAAGTTGGAAGTTCTTTATTTTTCTTCTTCCCTTTTCTGAAATCATGTTAAAATCCCTTTAGAGCGCAACCGAGAAACATCAAAAACCTTAATGTGGCCTGAGGGTGGCTTACTACAAAGCCATGTGCTAATAATACCTCACATTTATAGCTCTTTTCAGCCAGAGCTGGATCCCCAGGCTGTGCAGATACTGTGCACGCAGGAATAATAATTCTGAGCTGCCTTGCTGACATGTGGCTCTCTCCATGGGCGCTCAACACCCAGCCCCCAGTGCTCCACACTTTGGAGCTGGGGGGCACCCTGTGTTTTGGAAACTCCACAGAGAGCCTCAGTAGAGCAAAAAGCAAGCAGATGAGCTGGGACTCGCTGGAAAATAAAAACTGTGAGACCTCCCCTTGCAGGAGGTGTTTGGGCTCACCAAAGAGCAGCCACACTGCAGCAGGAGGTGCCCTGCAGCCTTCTGGAGGCTCTGGCCAAAACCAGGAATGTGCAGCTGACACAGCACATTCCTGCTGTGGTATCCCTCTCCCTGCAAGGCTTCCCATTCCAGGAGGGGCAGCGCTATATAAACTACCAGGATTACTCTGAATTCATGTTTATCACTTGCTAAGTTTTGAAATCATATGAACCTAATGCATGGTATTTTACAGGTGTCTAGTTCACTGTACTGGTGAGTGAAAAGGTGATAGACTAATTTATCTCAGATAAAAGAAAAACACTTTTTCTCTATGCATGGGAATCTGCCCTTGTACCCATGTCCAAATACTGAACTACTCCTCAGTGATGCATATCAGCATAACCAAATTAAAAATCAACAGAGCAGGGCTCATTTACATCTAATGTGTCTATTTCTAGATCTTTACTACAATGGTAATAAAATAATGATTAATAACGATCCCAGCTCACATTATTTAGTGGCACTCATCATTGAATATCTCAAAGCATTTGTAAGCTATTTGCACAGTGTGTTGCATCCACAGTTATGTACACTCATAGAAGAATCACATCAGTTAATTAAATTTTCTTTTGTATATCTCATAGGTCCAAAATCAAATACTGATTTAATCCTGCCAGTTCTACTCCCTAGACTGTCATACTATGTCTTTTCCAGTATTCATCCATCATAAAAACCTGTGGGTTTAAGATCACAGAAGCATGCTCTTTCTCAGACTTTCTGCAAATAATATTACTACCACTGGTAGTGTTTTAATTAAATTGTTCCTCATTTAACACTCTTCTGTGGATTGTGCATACGTTTAATTTGCTCACTTTTAGATTTAGTAAACATTTTATACAGTCCATAGCTTTATATTTTGGATATTGGAAAAAAAAAGCAGAATTTAAATTGCAGAAAAAGGTTGTCAGTCATTCTTTCCTGTCATCTTCCAAGTAAGCTGGAATGCTGGCACTCGTCTGTAGCTCTAGTGGCATTTACATTTTTAATGAAGTAGCTTATTTGCTGAACAATACCCTTCCCCTTGCAGTTGTTCTATGGATTATGCCCAGTTTTATGAATCCTGTCAGTGCCAGATTTCACAGAGGTTTATTCCATTTCTTCTGTTCTTTTCTGTGTATGTGCATAACCTGAACTCACCGGTCCATTCCCTCAACAGGTATAAATCCCTGCCTACTGACTCTGCACCTCATAATTCAGTCTGAAATTGAGCCTTATGCAAAGCACAAGGAAACTTTCACCTAATGAAGGCAGCCAACTTACAGCTGAGTGATGTGGAGAAAATAGGGCAGGACTGTCACTCACCATTAATGCTATTTGCCACCGTCCCTATCGCTGCACAGCAGAAAACCCTGCAAAGCCTCTCTCCTAGGTGGGGCCAGCTCAGTCTCTAACTCTCTGTAAGCACTTGATGACAAAATGCACCCAAGAGACAAACTGCTGCCAGGTGTGGTTTCCACAGTTACTTTGATCAATTCTATTTGATATGGGCTTTCACATCCCTGAGCCACCGAGCATAAAAGCACATAATCTCAGATATGAGTTTATAGCTTTTAAAAGAAAGGAGGACAAGGTAAATACAGAGGTGTGAGATGTAGCTGAGTCCTCCTGAGCCTGCAGTCACTGCAAGAGCTTTGCTGGATTATTCCAGGGCCTGGGAACAGCCTCTAACACGGACAGGGACACATTTCAAGTGGTAATGGTGGGACAAAAAAACTCAGTCTTCACCGCAGACAAACTGAATGCTCTCAGTGCTTATCAGTATGGCAGAACCACCATTGCTCCACATTATTGCTGAGTCTGATGGGGGCCAGATACCAGTCCCACAGCAATGCCTCACCATATCTGCCACCTCTCTGTAGTTCTAAACTCCAACACATCAGATACCTCTCTAAAACACATGGCCTCCTCAGTTTCCCACCTTCCCATCTCTTCTCTCCTCCTGTGATGGACCTCCAGCTATGTTTCTTTTTGTCCCCTGGGTTCAGTATTTGGGTCAATCCTTTTTAATATCTTTATCAATGGTCTCCATGAGGGGATCAAGGGCTCCCTCAGTCATTTTGTAGACAGCACCAGGCTGGGTGGCACTGCTGATGGAAGATAGGAAGTTTTGCAGAGAAAACCAGGCAGGCTGGATCAATGGACAATAGTATGAAGTTCAACAAGGCCAAGTGCTGGATCCTCCCTCTAGGCCACAGCAGCCCCATGTAATTCTACTGACTTGGGAAGGAGTGGCTGGGAAGCTGGCCAGCAGAAAAGGATGTGGAGGTGCTGCTCAACAGCAGCTGAAGGTGAGCCAGAGCGGCCAGAAAGGCCAAAGGCATCTGGCCTGCATCAGAAACAGTGTGGCCAGCTGGAGCAGGGCAGTGTTCATCCCTCTGTACTCAGCCCTGCTGTGCTCAGCTTTGGGTCACTCACTACAAGAACACTGAGGGGTTGGGGTGTGTCCAGACAAGAGCAATGGAGATGGTGAAGGGTCTGGAGCACAAGTCCTGAGGAGAGGCTGGGGGAATTGAGTTGTTTAGCCTGGGGAAATGGAGACTCAGAGGGGGAATCTTACTGCTCCTGACTGGATGGAGGCTGCAGCCAGGTGGGGATTGGTCTTTTCTCCCAGACTGCAAGGGACAGGATAAGAGGAAATGGCCTCAAGCTGAGCCAGGGGAGTCTAGATTTATATACGGGAAATTTTCTTCACTGAAAATTTGTTCAAGCATCAGAAGGGGCTGCCCAGGAAAGTGGCTAGGTCACCATTTCTGGAGGTATTTAAAAGACATGTACATATGCTACTTAGGGACCTGGTTTAGTGCTGCACTCAGAAGTTAACAGTTGAACTTGATGGTCTAAAAGATCATTTTGAACATAAATAATTCTACAATTCTGTGTGCCACCAGTATTTATTCTGACTGGCTGATGTGTTGTGACTTCTCAAAAATTAATATTTGTGGTTTGGTTTCAGATTATTGAACACCGCGCCCTTATTATTATGATAAATTCTTTATTTCATGAGTTCTCACCTTTTTAAAAGATTGTTCAGCCCTGTTCCTGCAGTTTTAAATAGCAAATAACTGTCTGATGTAAGAAAAAAATGATACTTGAATAAAAATAATGATTTTTTAATCAGTTTTCAGAAGTTCCTTGAAAGTTCACTTGAAAGTGGTTTTTCTTTACATTTTTTTCCAAATCCAACTTCTTATTTACATGTTCAGTTTCACTTTTTTTCCTAGCCATCCTATTTTTCAAGTGCAGATAGCAGGTAGTATCTCTAAGGCAGACAGAAGACCAGAATTCATGTTCTGAACTAAAGCATTCCATGATCCTCGCCCAGCCCCCTCTCATTTATTGAGAGAAATTGTCCCTCTAGAAACAAAAATATTTGTTTTAATCTTGTCACTAGGTGAAATGCCAGTTGGATTTAATGTGTGTGACTCCATCTAACTCTTGGGGCTATTTTTAGGAGGTCAGGCTCAGTGTACAGTAACTCCAAGGTCACTCTTGGTGGTCAGGGGAAGGAGATGGACTTTTCCCCATACCTCAAGACTGAATTACCAGCTGAAGGTGTTTATCTCCATCCTGTGACAACAGACACAGGCTCAAGTAACTACTATGCTCTCAGCTCCCAGACAAGAATCCAGACCTGTTTTATCCGAATAAAGTAAAAGGTAAACAGGCATTTATCCAATGCACATTTTTCATTTTATTCTTACAGCAGCCACACTAATATTTGCCTTCTAACTGCCTCATCTTCCATATAAAAAGTTGTAAGTCCATGTACCAGTTTCAATTGGAGATGTTGAAATTAATTTTATTTTGATGGGTTTATACTATTCTCCACAGCTTTACTAGAAGTGGCTTTCTGCTTCAGGGAGCTTTGTGAACAGAGAGAGCAGCTGCAGGACAATCTTCTAATATAAAAATGGGCTTTGTAGAACTTCCTTGTGCAGTTCCCTGAATATAACTGCCTGACCTTGAGAAAAGAAGCAGGAGGTGTGTGTGTTTGACTTAAGTATTAACAGATAGGCTGGAAAGTGAATCCTTCAAAGGTCCACTAAAAAGAAAGAGATTCAACATAAAAGGTAAGTTCTGACCTTTACATTTAAGCCTCCTTCAGTTACTAGGGAAAAGAACTGTGGCTTCTCTATAATGTTAGTCAACAGTACTGTCCACTTCTGGTGCTAAGTAATCCTCTATCCCATACTGGGAGATAAAACAAGTAGAAAAAAGGCCAAATCCTTCCTAAATGACTCTACTCTTCTCAAGAGGATGAGTAAATGTCAGCCAGCTGCCCTGAAGTAAAATCTTTACTCATTAAAATAGTACATTATCACTTAGGTTGGTATGGGATGAGGCACAGAATTTGCTCCAGTAGCAAGGTTTTAATATTTCAGCCAGATTCATTCAAGTAGCTCTGGAGGTCTCAAATTACCTATTCTGCTGATCTGCAGGAAGTAATATGCCTGTGAAGGGATTTACTTGCAGGAACATTACTGGCAAGAAGCACCTTAGGTTTTCTGTAGTGACTATTTTGCTGTGAAAGCTTGACAATCTAATATTTCACAAAAACTCTGAATTTTTGACTAAATACATTATGTAATCATTTTGGATATTTTCCAGTTTATTCACACTTCATAGTTTTGAGGTTGCACATACAGGAGCAAAGACTGCAGGTAAATTCTCCTGCAGAATGTGGAGGAGATGTGGTTGAATTCTAGACATACTAAGGATTAAATATATTCTTTAATAGTTACTCACATGACAAAATAGGTGAGGAGAGCTATAATGGCAACACTCAACCAAGAGTGAAAGAGATTTAATTTCTATTTTTTCCCTCTTAAAAATACATTTCACATGAAGACTCTGCTCCTCTCCCAACACAATTGTAGAGTCACAGCCTTATACAGCACACTCAAATTATGACAAGTCCAAGGTTGATTTCCACCATAACCTTAAGCAAAAGCTTTTAAAACCCAAGCAGAATTTCTGAGGGAACCAGAATCAGTGCTGTCTGTTGGCTGAAAAGCCCTTAAAAGCAGATCTCCCTATTCTGGTTTTGCTTTCACATCTATCACTCTGCCTGATAACCAACGACAGATTGTCTCCTGCACAAGCTTTACCACCCAGACCTCAACTTGAGCATCAACAGCCCCTAGGTAGAGCTTGATATGCTGCCCCTCAGCAAGTTTAAGATCTCTAGGAGCTCCTTAGGGACAGTCTTAAAAACTAGTTTTGTCAGGTGAACACAACCATCATTCGCTATTTAAATTCACTGTAGTGCTGTCAACACTTTCTTGAAGTGATGACTGAACAGGTGGATTTATTTCAGAGTGGCTGACAGCCAGTGCTCTTTCTACGAGACCTTTATTTTAGAACTTGGCATTAGATCCTGCTTTTAAGTACTTAAGAGAAAAAAAAAAAAGAGGAAAATATATATGTTCACTTTTCCACACTTTGTTTCCTGCCATTTCATTGGAGCTGCATCTGCAGCAATCAGGTGCAAAAAGAGGGCTATTCATCAAGGTGGAAATTGATATGTTACTTTTCTCTGAAACTAAGCTAAGTGCAAATGTTTTTTCTAAGTAAAAGAAAAGAGCAAGTGCTGCAGTGTTTACAGGGTAAATTTCCCCAATGAATTTGGTGCATT